>NC_051219.1:24997913-25150413 GCF_015220715.1 Pygocentrus nattereri | reverse complement strand
CCAACCAGCACTGCAGCACCTTCTCTGTAAAGCAGCTTCTGCCCAATGAAGATGACCTGAGATAAAATCAGACAGCTGAGATGTACACAGACATGGAAATGCAACACAGCAAACTTAAAGATGACAGAGACTAAATGTTTCATTGTTTTTAGTGGTGAGCAGAATGATCCTTCAAAACTTTACTTTTCTTCACTTTTGCCATGGAAAAAAACAGTTATTAATTTATTGTGAGCCGCGGACACCAAACCTCTTTTTATTAAATTCCAAACAAACCAGGTTTTATGCAACAAAAATGAAACAGTACAGCGATTCCTCCTGCCTTATAGGATTCCTCCTAAATAAGCACTATTCTGCAAAAACTCTCCTAAAATATTCTTGCATTTTCACTGGCACTTCAGTCACTACGGCAACGTTTGTTTGTCTACATGCTGCCGTTGACCACATACTGATATGAGGTGCGAAATAACTTTTTTAAAGCAAACGTAAATACAGCATAAAATTTGTATATCTTATACTAAAGCATATTGCTGCAATAGGCATGAGAAATGTTTATGGACAATTTATGTCTTACCTTTGATGATCATTGAAATAGACATTTACGTTGACATTTTGGCACAGTACATTTTAGCCGTAAAATAGCGTTAGAAGTACTCACGTCACATAACAGTGATGTCAACAATACCTTAATTATGTTTATTTTATTAAAACAGATGATTGAAAATTCCTTATTGTCACTACTTGAACAATTAAAACACTACAAAACCTACAAAATGTTTCAGTAGTGATTGTTTCAATACTGACAAGTTCACCTCATTTTGAGCATTACTCAAAAATCAAAAAACTTGATTAGCAAACACAGCTTTGAATAGCTGTACACACATAAAATCATATTTTTCCATTAAAACAAAAACACAGAAACACTTCTTAATATTCCACACTGATTTTCAGACCTGAGGACAACATCTGTTCATCACATGGCCAGGAATACAGTCTCACTACCTGCTCTAAAATGCAGGGGCATGGCTAAAATAAGGCTTTGCATACATACTAAAACTCTGTGTTTCGGTAGTGACATGAAAACATGGCACAGCACTTTTTGCAAGTTTTTTATTTCAAAATTAAACTCATGATAAATTTTTCAGCTTCACTTTGAAAGAAATGAATAAAATTTGAACTAACTCAGTAGAATGGTCCATCTATGTTGTGAGCTTTGTCGACGTTAGTGTGTTCTTTGTACTGAAGTGCTGGTCATGCTGACCTTTAGCTTGTTGCGCTGTCAGCACTTCAGTGCTGTTGCACTAAAAGTATGCTTCAGTTTGTTCTTTCCTTCTTTGCTGCAGTAGAGCAAACGACTTTTTCTGAGATATATATTTGTGTGTATGTGCGTGTTCACACTGATGCGTGCTGATGAGATCTGTCATCAGTATCAGTGTCGGATGCAGAGGGTGGGAAGCCTGCGGGGCTGTTTATGTGTCCTCCCTTCCTCCAGAAGGGTGTGTCAGCCCAATCTAGAGCGAAGCAGAGGATGGAAAGGTCAGCTGTGAGTAGAAAGAGAAAGAGCATGGGTGGTGTGAAGGATGCGCTGGAGACACAAAGCATTGTCTGCGATTTTATACAGAAAAACATCGGACACACATCCGAGTACAAAGGAAGAGAATGATAACTATGCTCTGCTCTGCTGCTGTGGTGGCCAGATGCACAACAACGTATTAAACAATGGAAAACACTCACAATGAATCTTAAGACAGTGCTTAAAAGTTCATACCAAAGGGCCTCGTTCACTAAAGGACCTTTCTCAAGAACACATATTGGAACAAAATTAGGAAGATATTGGAGAACAAGGCTAAATGTTCTTACATGCTAATTGTGATGATAGTTGCTTTTACACAAAGCTCAAATTTGCTGGGATCTAAATAATAAAAAAATACAGAAGTGGAGGCTGCGATGGTCCTTGCTTAACTCTCAGAGCTTAAGTACAAGATGAGTGACACTTCAGTATGACATATTTAAAAGTGGAAGTATAGTAAAGAACCTCTTGACTTTTTCATTTAACATTACTTGCTTAACACTTAATTGGACTTGAATTGCATCGTGCGGAACCCTGCAACCCATTTGAGCTGCAACAGTTCCAAGCCTCTCAAAACAAGTTTCATGAAACAGCCTGTCACAATGGCGATAACAAAACATGTGATCGTTTTTGAGTTGCTTTGTGCAGCTGCCAAGTTGCATGGAAATTAGGTTGCATGCAACTGTGAACATGCATCTAGTTGCATGAAACTTGCACTGTGTAAAATCTTATTTTTTTTCACTATTAGACTCTAAGATGATCATCCAGGTCATCATTTATATTAAACTACTTTAGAAAAGTATGAGGACATATTTTGAAATGTTTGATTTAAGTGAATAAGAAAATGGAGGGGGCCTCTTTTGATGTCCCTTAATTTTACATAGACCTCATGTTCATTTGAGATTCAAATTGTGAAAACTAAATGAGTTATTACGTAATTAGTTAATTACGCAATGATTTGACCAGCTGTACTTTTACTATTAGGTTCTGCGATGATGCCTAACAATCAGATTGACAAGAGTCATCATGTAAATTAAACTACTTCAGAAAAGTCCAACAACATAAATGTACAGCCAGCAGTGCTACCGTGATTGCAACCAGACTATGTTGGAAGGATTGACAGGAACACATGATTGATGTCAAAGACACTGAGTCGTATCAAAGCATATGTCCATGTCTGACTGTCAGCCTGTCTGCCTGAATAAGATATTTAAAAATTGGAAATGTTTTTTTTTGTTATTTGTTTAGGTCTTAAAGTGGTATTAAAAACATTGCATTTCAATTTAAATGTTGTGCAGAAATCCTGTTTTCGTCTTCCGTCAACAATCCCAACCAGAACCTGGAGAATGGAGCACAGAACAGAACTGTCTGGTCCAAAAACCAGACCTGACGATCCTAGACTTTGCTGTGTTTGATTTTCTTTTCTATAGCTGGCTTCAGCTTTTAGTGTGCAAGGAAAAGTTACAAAGAGAGAAAAGGTTGAGGCCTTGAGACTGCGTCTGTTTGTGTGTGTGTGTGTGTGTGTGTGTGTGTGTGTGTGTGTGTGTGTGCGTGTGTGTGTGTGTGTGTGTGTGTGCGTGTGTGCGCGTGAGTGTGTAAGTGCCTTGAGACAGTTTGCGTGTATTTTCTTAAAACGCTCCCTTTGGGTGAGTCATTACAGCCAATTCAACTGCAAAATGCACTCTGGTCCCCAGAGAACACTGTACTGCCGTGAGTGTGTGTGTACTTGTTTTCATACATTTGCAGGGTTAAAATGTACTAAATTTGTAGAAAAACACAGAAAGATAAAGAAAGCGTGTTTTCAGGGCAAACACAACAGTCCTTATCTGTGAGCAATATTACATACGGGTACTGTCAGAATAAAACCTCATATCTCCAAAAGAGTAATTTTACAGAAGAAGGAAGAAACATTAAGTTTCAGTGTAGGTGAACATAACAAAAAATAATTTGACCATTTCTGTTTGGAATTTGAACACACTGTAAAAGGCAGCTGTACAGTTATATTAACTAAGAAAAAATATATACAAAATATTGTTTCTATAGCAATGATATGTATAATACAAATGACACAATGGGTTGAATATACACAGTGTATAAAATAAGCAGTCAGCTCTTCATTTTTCATGATACACTGTTCAGTTGTTGTGAGGTGGTCAGAAAATTGATTATAACATTCCAAAATGAGTCCACATTTACAGTGATGTATTTCACATCCTTGTTTTTAACATGAGTCATAGATCATTAGACTTTGTAACATATTGTACAGACTATTTGAGCGTAAAGGTCAGTCATGAATCACAGCAGCTGCCCATGTAATGTACAGTATATACAGTGGAGACTGATCTGTTTCTCCTTTCTTTGATTTTCTCTTGGTTTGACATCTTCTCTGTACCTCCGACAAGCTGTTAGGCATGCATTGCTGTTAGGGATACACTGGTCCTCTCTGAGATTTGGATCTACAGCTATTCAAATTCAAAGTTCTGAGGCAGATGGAGAGCTTTTTGACATTTAGGAGGATTACTGTATACTGTAGTGATTTTTGTATTATTAATGTAAACAGACATACCATTCAGCTTTCTCTCAGTCTATAAATTAATTTCCCTTTAGTTCAGTGAGATTCAGATTTAGTTCAGTTTGATTCAGTTCTGATTCTGTTCAGTCCCATTCGATTCTGCTCACTTTTGTTCGGTTCTGTTTCTGTTCAGTTCCCTTTGATTCTGTTCACTGTTGTTCGGTTCTGTTTCTGTTCAGTTCCTTTTGATTCTGCTCACAGAATTAAATACAATTAAACAGAGCCAATCTGCACAGGGCATAACAGAACCGAACAAAACAGAGAGAATCATCGAGATTGAATAGAATCAATCTGTGCAGAGAAGAATTGTGTTTAATTTTGTTCAGTTCTGTTCAGTTTTATTCATTTCCTTTTAATTCAGGTTGATTCAGGCCAGCTCTAAGTTTATTCATTTATGTTCAGTTTAGAATGACTAATAATGGTACTTTTGTACTGGCGAAGTTCAGGTTAGTTTGTGTCTATAAAATGCCAAAATGAGAATTGCTAAGGCTATACATTAAACACTAAAAAATCATTCGGACAAGAAGAAGGAGACTAAGAAAACTATGAAAGAACTCTCTGTCTTGAACATTATATGAGCAAACTTGATGGAAAATCTCCAGAGAGACGGAGTTCTCCTGGGAAACGGCATGTTCATTTGAACACCTCCTTCCTTTGTATTTTAAATGAGTCCAATTTGTTGAATTTAGTGAAGCGCTACCTTACAGTCATCAAAGAGGAGAAATATTCACCATTTTACATCATCACACACATTCCTTTAATAGAGATAAAAAGGCTCATATAATCTTCCCTACTGTCTGTGAGAGAGAGAGAGAGAGAGAGAGAGAGAGAGAGAGAGAGAGAGAAAATAAGTGTGTCTGTAATCAGGGTGGATTTGAAAAACAGGAATTAAAAACACAAAGTGAGAAAATCTCGGCTGCACACTTTCAAAGGCGTCGAGAGATATTTATGTGATTCATATAGATGTAACTATATGGTGGAGGTGCATATGTTTAATGCTTTTGTGGGGAAAAATGTATTTCAGTATGTATGTTCAGTTCTGTTTACTTTAGTTCAGTTAAGTTTAGTTCAATGCAATTCAGTTCAGTCCTTTTCGGTTCTAATCAATTCAGTTAATCCATGTTCTGTTCATTTGTTCATGGTCTTTGTTCTGTTCATTTCAGTTGTTTTCAGTTCAGTTCAGTCCCCATTCAGTTCAGACCAATTTATCTCAATTCAGTTCAATCCTGTTCAGTTCTGTACTGTCTAGTCCAGTTCAGTCCAGACCTATTCAGTTCAGTTCAGTTCACTACGCTTCACTTGACTTCTCTTGACTTCAGTCCAGTTCAATCCAGTCTGTTCAGTTCACTTTATTTCACTTCACTTCACTTCAGCCCTGTTCAGTTCAGTTCTGTTTGGTCCAGTCCAGTCCACTTCAGTTCAGTTCAGTTCAGTTCAGTTCTAATCTCCATCCATCCATCCATCCATCCATCCATCCATCCATCCATCCATCCATCCATCCATCATCTTCTGCTTCTCCGGGGTTCGGGTTGTGGGGGCAGCATCCTGAGCAATGAGGCCCAGACATCCCTTTCCCCAGCCACTTCCACTAGCTCCCTGGGAGGGATTCCGAGGCGCTCCCAGGCCAGCTGGGCGATATAGTCACGCCAGCGTGTCCTGGGTCTTCCCCGGGGTCTCCTCCCAGGTGGACTTGCCTGTGACACCTCCCAAGGGAGGCATTCAGGAGGCATCCTAACAAGATGCCCGAAACACCTCAACTGGCTCCTCTCGATGTGGAGAAGCAGCGGCTCTACTTTGAGTCCCTCCCGGATGACCGAACTTCTCACCCTATTTCTAAGGGAGAGTCCAGCCACCCTGCGGAGGAGACTCATTTTGGCCGCTTGTATTCGCGATCTCGTTCTTTCGGTCAGTTCTAATCTGTTAACTTCAAATCAGCTTAGTTCTGTTCTTTTCAATTAAGTCCAGTTCATTTTAGTTTAAGTTAAGTGCTGCTCACCTCAAATTCATTTCATTTCATTTCAGTTCATTTCTGTCTAGTTTATTTCTGATCAGGTCAGTTCAGTCCAATTCACTTTTAATCTGTTGAATTAAATTCAAATCAGCTCTGTTCTGTCCTCTTCAGCTCAGTCTAGTTCAATTCAGTCAGTTCTACTCACTTCAGTTCAGATAAATTAACTTCTTTTCATTTCAGCCCTGTTCAGTTCTATTCAGCTCTGTCTAATTCAGTTTATTTCTATTCAGCTCTGTCTAATTCAGTTTATTTCTATTCAGCTGTGTCTAATTCAGTTTATTTCTATTCAGTTCTCATCTACTATCTCTGTTTGACTGTCATGACAGTGACAGCATGTGATATGACCGTGATGCATGTTCGCACTGTGTTTCTTGACAGGAAAAGTGCGGGTTACAACCACACACACACACACACACACACACACACACACACACACACACACACACACACACACATCATTGAAAGTATAAGGTGATTACTGTTACTGATGGTACTGATTACAGGTTTAACAGAATAATCTATTACTTCATTCTGTCATGTCAATAACACTGTGTGTGTAGATGTGTGTGTGTGTGTGTGTGTGTGTGTGTGTGTGTGTGTGTGTGTGGGTGTGTGTGTGTGATACTCTAATCTGGCAGAATAATCAGTAGTGTGGAGAAAGGATCCTTAAACTGAGTACAGTGTTCAAAAGTGATCTGCCAGTGGACTCAATTGACCAGTTTTTCTTAAGATTAGTAAACCATGTCTAAAAGTAAGCTGAATTATATTACAAGATTTATACAACATCTCATAATGAAAAAAATATTATATACATAACACATTTCAGTTGTTGTGTAAGAAGTGATAACTGTCCCTCTCTCTCTTTATCTTTCCTCTCTCTTCTCCATTTCTCCTTTTCTTTCTCTCTTTTCCTTATCTGCCATTTACCCTTCATTTCGCTTTCTCTTTCTGCTTCTCTTTCTCTGTCTCTTTCTTCTTCCCTTCTCTGAACTCTCTTCTCTCATTTTCTCTTCCTTTCTTTTGGTCTTCCCTCTTTCTCCGTCTCAGTCCTTTCTCTCTCTCTCGCTGATACTCCATCTTTCCTCTCTCTTCTTCTTTTCTCCATTTCTTCTTCTCTTTCTGTTTTTCTTTTCTCTTCCTTCCTCTCTCCTTTTCCGTCGTTCTCTCTTCTTTCGTTCTTCTCTGCACTCTCTCCTCCTTTTGTCTGTCTCTTTTGTTGGCCTCCCTCCTTTCTCACTCTTTCTTTTCTCTCTATCATGCCTCTCTCTCCTTTTCTCTTTTCCTTCCTTCTGCTTTTTTCCTCTCTCTCAAGTGGAAATTTATCTCTTGCTCGCCCTTTTTCTTTTTGGTCTCTTGCCCCCTAACAACACACACACACACACACACACACACACACACACACACACACACACACACACACACACACACACCACACACACACGCTCAGTCATTCTGTATTTGGTTCTTGTTTCAGTGTTAAAGTATGTACATAATAGCCACTGCAGAGTTTTCGTGCTGTATTTTGGGGTTTCTCTCTCGGTCTTCACTCTGCTGCCTCGGGGCTTTTTGCAAATCTGCATGTGACATGAACCTGCACGAGCTGGAATAATAGTCTGTTTAGATCTGTCAGTTTTCCACTCCACATCAGGAGAGATGTTCTCCAGCATGAATCTTTCTTTCAGTTCCTTTTAGTTTCTTTTAGTCAGTCTTGCAATGCAGTTGTCTGAGTTTCATCACTTAACAAGCTTTTTATATCAGTGTCATTAAACTTTCTGATGGTTTCTGTGTGTATCAGTGTTTATACACATAAAAACACATATTTATGTACATCAAAAACTGAAAAACAACAAAAATCTAAATTACATTTTGTTCTGACACCAGCAAAACTTTTTTTTTATAAAAAAGTTGGGACACTGTGAAAAAAATTTAAAAATTGCAATGATGTGCAAATCATTTAAACTTCATATTTCATTGAACATACTTCAAAGGCACCCTATCGAATGTTGAAGCTGAGAAATTGTATTGTTTTTTGAAAAATAAAAGCCAGTATGGCTGAAATGTCTGATTTGGGAACAGCTGTTTGTTACTGTTTTTAATGAAGTCAAAAAATGTGTGCTTACTTTTTAAGTTGCTGTTTTGTCCCATTTAACATCTTTAAGGTATTTCTGGTACAGCACATATTTTGTCAGTGCAGCTCAGTGAAGATGAAATTATGGCAAGAACAATACTGTTATGAGTATAAATAGCACAGAATTTCAGAAGAGATGAGGCTGTAGCTTCATAATGACTCACTGAAAAAAGCCCAGTTGTTAGAGGTGAAGTCAGAGCCCATAAAATACAACTAGATGTTGAATTGCCATTTGAGCATCACTATTTTCTTTTTTAACCTGGTTTACACTTTATGTTCTCGTTATAATTGATATATTCTGCCTACATTAGCACAGGCTAAGCAGATCAACGGAAAGCTAACTGGCTGACAATCTAACACACTAATAACAAAAGAAAGATATCAAGTTAAAGATGTCGTTAAAGAAAGAGTTACTTAAAAAGGAAGACATACAAAGTAAAGCATGTCACTTGTGTGCATGTTATGGGCTTAAAGTGTCTTCGTTTAAACTAGAACTGGCATCAAAATCTAATTTAGCACCAGGCTAAAGCTGCTAGCTTGATACTAACATATCGTAGTGAACGTGCAAGGATCGTCATTGAAACAGATCTCTGCATTAGACACTGCTGTGTAACAGCACTGCTTTATGACTTCTAAGCCGACGCTCAGTGTAAACACAATTAAAAGGTATTGAAAGTACTTTACGTTTTAGATGTAATCATACACTTTTCATGTGAATGTCTTGACATGTAAGCACAGTTTCTTGTGATCAAACATTATTTTACACATCATAGGTTTTTTTCACATGAACATGTTTTACACGTAATCACGCGGTTTTACAAATGACCATGTTTACAAGTGATCATACATTTTTCTCACATGTGACCACTTTTTTGTACATGTAATCACATTTTTTCAAATAAATGTTTTTACAATTTAATTTCATATTTTTTTGAGGTTAACGATTTTTTACATAACCGCACGTTTTTTACACATGACCACATTTTTATGTGTTCATGCATGTTTTCACATGTAGGCCTTTTTCACATGTGAACATGTTTTTTCACATGTATACGTTTTCACATATAATCACAGTTTTTTCTCCTGAACGTTTCACATGTAATGCGATGCTTTTAGTATCAGACTTTTTTCACATGTGAATGTTTTTACGTGTAATACGGTTTTTACATGTTTTTAACATGTGAAGAGTCAATTCACAAGTAAAATGTTTTTTCTGCACTGGAAGAGCCAATTACATTTCAGAACTGGGATTTTTTTTCTTTTTCGTCGCTTTACGAAAAGAGTCTCTTCCAGGTTGCCTGAGCCAGGAGAGCAGCATCTCCATCTCCAAAGGAATAATGCATTTCTCCCTCCTCCAGAAAGGTTATGAGGCAGTGGCCTGTAATTATGTATCTGTTGCTCTGTATCAGTGCGGAAGTGACTCCACACTCCTCTTTTTTTCTCTTTTTTGCCATCCTCTTGGCCTTTTGTGCACAGCGGAGCAAACAGAAGCTGAAACAAAGTGAAGTCTATGAATAACAAGTGCGTCTGGGCTTTGGGGTTTGGGTGAGGGCCGGAGGTGCGTGTGTGTGCAGAGTCTCTCTCAGTGATGAACGCCGAGATCACATCTGTTCCCTCCTGACGGCAGTTGGTCTTAGTGTCGTATCAGTGCTCACAGTGGTGGATGGGAATCAACTGTGTGTGTGAAATCTGCTGCATACACTTGCGTGTGTGCATGTTTATGCCTTTGTGTGAACCACAGATGAGGAAAAAATCTGAAATATAAGGAAAAATTTGGATATGGGCTCTTTAAAATTAAAGAGCCCATATCCGCATGTTTCCTGTAATTTATTTTCTTCCCCCTGAGGTCCACTTATAAGATTTGTGTTTTTATGTGTGTGTGTGTTTTTGTGGAGGCAGAGGATGAGGGGGAAAATATACATATATATATATATATAAATTATTATTATAATTATTATATATTAAAAAATGTTGGGATATAGGCTCTTTAATATTAAAGAGCCTATATCAATTTTTTTTCTTGCAATTTATTTTCTTCCGCCTGAGGTTTTTAAGACTTTTATTTTTTTAATATGCTTGTGCATATGTTTTGTCTTTGTAGAGATCAAATATAAGAAAATAAGACTGCATATTAGTTTCTTCTCCCTGAGGTCCTCTTATAAAATGTGTGCTTTTTTATATGTTTAAGTTTGTGTTTGTTTTTATGTCTTTGTGGGGGAAAAGATGATGGGAGAAAGTAGATGAAAAATGTGCAATATAGACCTTTAATATGAAATGGCCCATATCCTTCATTATTCTTTTATTTTCTTCCACATAAGGTCCACTCATATATTCTGCTGCTTTATACACCAAAAACAGACAATCTTCCACTGATATATGTGATTGGCTGCCTCATTCAAAGTGCAGTGCACACTAAAACACTCCTTTTGACTTCACTGTGATTGGGCAGAGCTAAACTGCTGTAGGCTGAGTAGGTGAACATATGCAAATGTACTGTTTTTGTGAGTTCAAAGCAGGCTCTTTCATTTTGGACCATGTCTATGCATCCATTCATCCTGAAATGTTCAGCAGTGTAAAGGTCAGCTGGGGTTTCTGAATAAATAAAGAAATGGTGTACAATAATAGAGACTAATGATACAAAAGGACTGAGCTGGTTTTAGTCCGTTCTCTTATCACGGTGGTCTCAGATGCAGCTCAGCTCGTGTTCTTGTGACTGTGATGAATCTTTCAGCAGCCATTCAGAAAACTGTCAATCACTCAGCAGAGCAGCCCTCTCTCTCTCTCTCTCTCTCTCTCTCTCTCTCTCATTCATCTCTTATTTCTCTCTGTTTAATGTCATCAATTTATATATATATATATATATATATATATATATATATATATATATATTTATGTAATCAGACTTTTTCCAAGTAACTTTGGAATATTTCTATGGTCTGTTATATAAGCGTAACAGTACATAAAAAAAAAATCCCTGTACGCAAGGGACAAGGCTGACAGTAAGTATTGGATGCTTGTGACTGGAAATCATTGCACAGAGTCAGAAAGACTTACAGAAATCACTGTCTGTGAACACAGTTAGCTGTTCAATCCACATATGTAAGTTAAAGCTGTGTCAGGCAAAGAAGAAACCATCTATAAACAGGATTCAGAAACGCTGCCAACTTCTCTGAGCCAAAGTTCTTTTAAAATGGACTGAGGCAATTTTCAAAATAGGAAAATTTTCCATTTTAAAATGGAAAACTGTTCTGTGGTCAGATAAATCAAAATGTAAAATTGATCTTCTTAGTTCCCAGACGTTTAAAGACTGTTGTTAAAAGAAGACAGGATGCTGCACAAAGATAGACGCAGACCCTGTCCCAACTTTTTTGAGATGTGTTGCTGTGAGTTACTTAACGACTTGTTTTTCATTAAATGGTAATGTCTCACTTTCAAAATCTGATATGTTGTGATTAAATGCAAAAAAAAAACTAAATGCAAATCACAGTACATTTATTTACATTTTACATAGTATCCCAAATTTTTTTTTTTTTCAGAATTGTGATTGTATATTTTAGTAAAAAGTATATAGTATAAAATAGTATGCAGAATCTAGTGTGCTGTTTTTTTGTAGTATCTAAAGAAGATCTTCAAATAAAGACCTTGAATCTAGATTTTGGTCCTGGATTTTGTCATCGCTGGTAGATAATTGAACTGTTGATCTAGTGTCCACCAGTGATGACAAAATCCAAGACCACAAACTAGATTCAAGCTCTTGATTTGAAGACCTGTAGTGTATACAGTACAGTGTAGAATATGTATAGTATATAGTGTATAGTAGTATAGTAGTATAGTGTAGTGAATGATACGTTTTAAGATTGCTAACAGAATCAGACTCCTGCACTTTGAAGGGTTCAAGTTTTTCTTTGTTTTATTTACTCTGCAGTACAGTGGCACTGTAACGTAAACAATATTATTTCCTTAGAGGGGAATGAATATGCAAATAAATTTCTAATGCTCTTTTTATGCAACCCTGTCCAAACCTTCTGCCATGCCATGTACGGCGTGTGAATTGTTTTGCTGCTTTGGAAGCATTTCACTGTCTCTCTGACTCCAGTGAGCGAGAGCACGTGCCATTATTTGGGTAGATTGCCATTAATTATTTATGTAATGCTTGCTACATGGTGGTGGCTCATAGCCTGCTGACAGGCCCAAAGGTTTGAACACATGACACACACATATGCGGCACTGAGGTATCTGTTAGAACGGATTCCAGTAATTACGGCGATCCTGTCTGTTTTATAAGTATTGTTTCTGGTGCTGTAGGTTTATGTTGGTTTATATGGGTGCAGTATGTACAGGAACAGACAGTGATACGTAATGAGGGCTTTAATATTTAATGCTATTGGATTGCACTAGCTAATAAAAGGCCTGGTTCCTCCATTAAATGTGTCCAGAGAGCAGCATTATTGCAATGTGTTTCAGTGTAAATCACTATCTATCTGCAGGTCTTCAATTATTAACAACACCGCAAACACATATGCTGATCTCCAGCCAATGACTCCTCATCCCCCACCTCCCCATTTATGACCTTGACCTCTGTTCTCCAAAGCTGTATTGTTATCTTAAAACGCCATGGCCTGAAAATGAAAACCAGTTTGCTCTGACATGTCAATAAACACTTAACTTACTTTACATCAGTTTAATCTCTTTCTGCAGTGCCTCCAAGTGGCTATTCCACTCGTGTAATGGAAAGTGATTGATATCTTTCATTTATATATTAAAATGTGTTTTTACCCACAAATCTGTTATGAGATTAACTAGAACACTGTTGATGTGACTGTACTGAGCTGCTAGGGAGCAATGAGTGTTGAAAGGGGAAATCATTGCTGTGAAAATAAATTAATTTAATTAAATTTTCAATGAAAATGGCAAAATGGACAACTGCAGTTTCCTGCTCAACCAATACAATGAAGGAACAGGGTTTAAACAGAATATAAACACTTCCCCTCACCTACAAAGATGAAAATCCAGTTCGCTTCAGTTTTGTAAGTCATATTTTCATTTAAATATTTTCCAGCAACATTACTGAAGGAAAAAAATCATGGCTCAACTAAAAGACATTCAAAACAAGTGAAACTTGCATTCTTGTATTTGTTAGAGAATTGACTCTGTAAATAGAACCATGAACACTCAAAGAACCATGCTTAAACCGTTCTTTGTATGGTGAAATTGTTCTTCAGATTGATAGAGAATATTTTAAATATGGTTATATTTAGCACATTTTTAAAATATGGTTCTATATATTGATTGTCATCATCACAATAACAACCCTTTTTGGTTCTGTATAGAACCACTGTCTTCACTAAAGAATCCTTGAAGAAACAGCTTTTTTGAGAGCACAAGTTTGAGATGTTTTGAAAATGTAATTTTCATGTTATGTCGCCCCATGTTATGAGTATTTAGCCTAAGTCTAAGATCATGGTTGACCAAGGTTAAGTGCTGATTTGATAATGTACAATTTTGGGAGAAAAAATGCAAATTGAAAATTAGAGGATCTTTATTTCAGGTTGTATGTCTTGAGGCAGAGAGTCAGTAACTCTAAAAGTTTGTGCCCCGTAGCACCGCAAAGTTTTGAGTAGTAGGGTAAATTATTATAACAATAGACATCATATTAATGTTTTATTATTATTCACACAATGATGTATAAATAATGGGAGAGTTTTGGTTTTGTTGTTGGAAAATTCTGTAGTGTAATGGACAATGATGTTGGACAACATCATGTCACTTGCTCTTATAGTTCTGATTACTTGTAATAAAGTTCTGGCAGTTGCTTTTTGATCAGCTGGCTGTTGTTTCTAGGTTACAGGTGAAAAAGTTGCTGTGATACTAAAAGAAAATATTTTTTGAGATAATGGCACACAAGGTTGTAACTACCTGCAGTTTAATATCCAACACAGTCTTTACGGACATTATTGTAAGAAGTTAGCACCACTTTCTTCAGGAGAAATAATCAGACAGCTGCTCGAGTGGAGGGAACGTCTGTAGATCGTTTGCAGTGTGAACGTTTTCATACATGGAAGATCTGCATCTGTTTTTCAGAGGGGGTTACAGCAGAACGACACTCTGATTTCTAATGGACTCTTTAGCTATTGACAGTTTAGTGCTGCATTAAAAATGACTGCAGCCGCATCTTCTTTTTTCAGAATTCATTATGTGAGTGAGCTTTTTACCACACGCACATATTAAAGCTACAAACTTGGACACTTTTGACAGTTGACAGGTATTAAAGAGGCCATTAGCAGCAGAACAGCTGCAAAGTGTGAAACTCACTTCAGCATCAAAAGTGTCTGTTAAAAGCTTTCATTTGGAGAGCGGTAGGAGAAAGATGGTGAAGGCCACTCCGGCTGTGATGGACTGCTGGAGAGGCTCTCTATTTTATCGAAACGAAGGAGCTTTCTCAGAAAGAGCCATTAATAGTGGGAGACTGGAGATGCTCTAATTTGAAGTGCGATTTTTGATTATACTGTCATACCTCAGGATCAGAACATAGTGATCAACATTAAACACCTATATTCTCCACAGATCACCATCATTCTTCACCAGTCACCAGTAACCAAACAGCAATGTTGTCCACCAATCACCATCACTCTTCACCTGTCACCATTGTTCTCTATCACACACCAACATTTTTCACCAATCACCATCATTCTCAGGAAAAATACCAACATTCCCCACCTAAAAACAATCATGTGCTACAAACACCATCATTCTCCATCAATCACTATTAAACAAACACCAACATTCTCCACCCAACCTCAGTAGTCTGTACCACACACCAACATTCTCCACCAATCACCAACCATGTCCTGCAAACACCATTATTCTTCACCAGTCACCATTATCCAAACACCCATATTCTTCACAAACACCATCATTCTCCAACAAACACTATTAACAAAATACCGTTTTCCACCAAATATCAACATTATCCGTCAATCACCATCATTATCTGCCAAACATCCCTTTCCTCACCACTAACATTCTCCACCAAAGAACCAACACTCTACTCTTCTCTGCTAAATACCACCATTTTCCACCAAACACCAACACTCTCCACTAAACACCAAGGTTCTACACCAAACACCAACATTCCCCCCAAAACATTGACACTGTCCTTCAAACATGTGACGTGGCGACAGAGTACCAGTCGCTTGCGGATAAGAAGATATGAGGTTTTAATATCCAGAAAGGGCAAATCACAAATCAAAGTCAGAGTCCAGTCAAACACAGATCAAATCCAAGAAGGGAGAATACAAAAGGGTCAGGCAGAAATCTAAATCGGGAAATGCATGAAAACAGGTCGGTACAGGGAAAAGGCAAACAAAACAGAAGTGAAACACTCAGTGATTGCATGGATACAATACTTCGCAACGTTAGGAAGTTCAGGCTGAGTTTATATACACTCTAGTGCCTCATCATTGTAAATAGGCACAGGTGCGAACCATCAATAGTCTGGGGATTGTGATCTCTGATAGGACCGCGGTGGCGTCATGTGATCCTGTGTAGAATTCTGGGGGTTGGAGTCTGCCAAGCTAGAGTCTGAATCTCTTTGCTCTATCATGTGATCTCCCAGAGCGTTCTGGGAGATTGAGTCCCGTCCGAGACAGTCGAAGGCATGACGAAACATCAGTGTTGTCCAACAAACTAAAAAATAAAAAAAGAAGTGACAAGTCAAATGAAGCAGTGAGTAAACCATCTGAATGTCTGCTGGAGTT
Organism: Pygocentrus nattereri; assembly: GCF_015220715.1. Classification (NCBI taxonomy): domain Eukaryota; kingdom Metazoa; phylum Chordata; class Actinopteri; order Characiformes; family Serrasalmidae; genus Pygocentrus; species Pygocentrus nattereri. The sequence goes on along the minus strand of NC_051219.1, from coordinate 25,134,378 downwards.
TGTTGAAGAACATTGGGTCACACTTTATTTTGATTGTCCTTATAGATGATCTACAGATCCTTAATTTATAAACAAACTTTCTAGTGATAAGAAGTGCATTATCAGGAAAAAATATATATGGTTACAGTATAGGTGTAGGTTCAAGTCATTTAGCTTTGCTTTGTCACTATTGTTGATAGCAGCACTGTGCGTAAATATTAACTGCATCTTTTTCTCTCTTTTTTCATGCTCATCCTTCACCGTGTTGTTCAACGAATCCAGGTAAGACCAGTCGGCAGTTATATTTTGCTTTTTATTTGCTTCTCTCTCTCTCTCTCTCTCTCTCTCTCTCTCTCTTTGTCTCTTCTGTTCTCTTCTGTTCTCTTACTCTCTATCTCTCTTGATCCCGCTCTGCTTCTTCCATCCTTCTCTTTCCCTTTCTCTTTATCTCTCTCGCCGCCTGTGATCTGCAGTCTGATCTGCAGAAATAGCGTCTGGAGGTATTGATGTTTCTCGCTGAAAGAAAAATGTCAGGACAGTTAAAGTCATCGATTTCTTCAGGAGAGCAGAGTGGCCTCAGCTTTACTTTACCAGCTGCCCGTGTCTCACAGAGCACCGTCGATTTATTCTGAAAACAGCGAATTACAGATCAGCTCCAAATGAGTCTGGACACGTATTGGCTCCAGGAGCCTCCAGGGCGGGAGTAAATCATTCAGACCTTCACAGTTTACCAATCACAGCCTGGATGATGCTGTCAGGTGATGACAGCATGAGGGGATTGAGCTTTAAAGGCAAGAACTCTGTGAGGGAGACTGATGCTCTGAAATGAGTTATGAGTCTGATTTAGAACTGCTGATGTAGAAGGTAGTTACATGGTTGAGTGAACGTTGGAGATCAGAAAAATCATCACTCATTATTTTAGTTTCTGGATGCGATCACAACTTTCTGTAACCTGTACCAGTCATATTATTATTATTATCTTATATATATATATATATATATATATATATATATAAGATAATAATAATAATATGACTGGTACAGGTTACAGAAAGTTGTGATCTTGGCTATAGAGCTATACATTTAACACCTCAGTTTTCATGATCAATAGTCATTTTTTTCGTTGACCCCCCCCCCCCCCCCACCCACACACACACATGCACACACCACCCCATTTTCTCCCTCTCCCCCTTTATCTCTCTCTCTCTCTCTCTCTGTAATTCCTGGCGGCGGTGACCGACCACATCAAAGTGTTTTTTTTTTTTTTTTTAACTGCTTTCCCATCAGCCCCCTCGAGCGAGTGTACCAGCGGTGGTCTTTCTGCCCCGCTGTGATGCGAGTGGGGGCAGTTCGGGCTCGCTCGCTCCACCTGACTGAGATTCATCACCTAAATCACACAGGCAGGCTTTAAAGAGTGACAGCCTCAGGCACACCAATCACATACACACACTCCACCTCCATCCCTCCAGACTCCATTATCCAATCAGACGGGTCGAATGAGTTGTGCCCCTGCTAACCCTGCCCACCCCTGCTGAGAACAGAATAAAGCAAAACGCTGATGTTTATGAACATGGTGGTGTGGTGTGTGAGAACTGACTCGATCTGATCTGAAATATCAGAATGGTGGTTTCTCTACTGTATTTTTATAGATCTGTATTGGCTACAATAAAGCAATAATCTAATTTACCCAGTTCCTCACCTCACCCTGAATGTAGTCAATCAGCAAAGACTTGTTCAGTATCTGAAGTTTGCTTCTTTAATTTCACTGAGATGGGAGTCCAAGTCGAATCTGAAGTCTCTAAGTTGTGAATATGAGTCAAATGTTGAGTCTCTGAGATGCAAATCTGAGTCAAGTCTCGAGTCACCAGGGTGCAAATCCGAGTTGAGTCTTGAGTATCTAAGGAATCCGAGTCAAGTCTGGGGTCTCTGTTGTGTGAGTTAGAGTCAATGAGATGAGAGTCTAAATCAGGTCTGGATTCTTGTATGTGCTAGTCCAAATGTCCTGAGTCTGAGGTGCAAGTCTGAGTCGAGTCTAAAGTCTCTGAGGCATGAGTTCAGTTTGAGTATGGAGTCTTTGAGGTGCAAGTCTGACATGAGTCTGGAGTCTTGCATGTGTGAGTGCAAATCAAGGCTTGAGTCTGGGGTGTGAATGTGAGTTTTGAGTCTCTGAGTTGCGACTCCAAGTTGAGTTTGGAGTCTTTAAGGTGCAAGTCTGACTTGAGTCTGGAGTCTTTCATGTGTGAGTGCAAATCAAGGCTTGAGTTTGGGATGTGAGTCTGAGTCAAGTCTTGAGTCTCTGAGGTGGGTCAAGTCTTGAGTCTTTGAAGTGCAAATCAGGGTCATGTCTCGAGTCTGAGGTACAAGTCTGAGTCAAGTCTCAAATGAGTCAAGTCTCAAATGAGGTGTAAGTCTTGAGTCTTTGAGGCATGAGTCTGAATCAAGTCTCGTGTGTTTAAGGAGTCTTGAGTTACTGAAGTGCAGTTCTCAAGTCAAATCACAAGTGTTCAATTTGTAAGGTGCGAGCCAAGGTCAGGTCTTAGGTCTCAGAGGTGCAAGTCAGGATAAAGTCTCAGGTCTCTGAGGTGGGAGTCAGCATCAAGTCTACAGTCTTTGAGGTGCCAGTCAGGGCCAAGTCTCGAGTCACTTTTGGTTTGAGTGTGACTCAAGTTTCAAGTCTGTGAGGTGCAAGTCTCACTTCAGTCTGGAGACTTTGATGTGAGAGTCAAATCGTGCCTCAAGTCCCTGAGAAGTGAGTGTGAGGTGCAAGTCCTAAATCAAGTCCTAAGTTTTTTAGGCATGAGTCTAAGTCATGTCAAATCTTTAAGGAGTGAGACTGAGCTGAGTCTAGAGACTCGATGTGCAAGTTCAAGTCAGTGATATAGGAGTCTAAGTTAAGTCTCAAGAAGGTGCAAGATGTTATCTGTTACAGACAAAACGCAAGCTTTTTTGCTAGATTAACCATTGGGCTGTCCAGCATACCATCCAAACTACCATCCAATCAACACATTGAGTGTAGCAAATCAGTTGACTCAAGTCCCAATCTCTGGTCTTTACATTCAGGACAGGTATCCAATCAGCTCAAGAGGCATGAAGTGGCTGAATGCACACAGGCTCAATGACTTGGAGCAGGATTGGAGGAAAAGAACCTTCGTCAGGACCTCCCTAGTGGGTCCCTTTTTTGGCAGGTCCTTTCCAGCTGGCATATCCACTGGTCTCGGCCTTTTCTGAGTTTGGCGGCCGTTAAGTAGTTTCCTTCCAATTATTTCCAGATTAGAAAGTGTCTCATAAGAACATTTGAGGCTATTATTTCCATCAGTGCAATAGGTGGCTGTAAGGATCCCAGGAGTTAGTGCCAGTTCACGGCTGTAATTAGTGCGTGGCTGAGAGATATTACAGTAATGCATTAGTCGCTCTCTCTTCATTCCCACTTGTGGAGGGTTCATTGCCACACAGGTTAATGAACTGCAGGAGGAAATAGGGAACGTCTTGGCTCGTGAATCTGTCCTTAAAGGCATGAGAGAGAGAGAGAGAGAGAGAGAGATTCACTTTCCTAATCAAATAGATTACACCATGTCTCCAGGGCTGCCCACTAGTCACAAGAATTTTTCTAAAAAGTCATTATGTTCACCAGGGTTCTATGGGATGATGTACAGAACTAAAGGGACCTACATGCCACATCATTCCTTATCCTGATCGGCTCTGTGGTGGCTTACACTGCTTTATCAGGCCTGTGGGAGTGAAAGGTCGGTGACCGTATGGAGCACACTTGTTATGAACTTTGAACGAATTACTCACTGACTGGGCCATTCCAATATGGCAGTGTTAGTGTTACTGTAGGCAGCCCTGTATAATGCACTCTTTAAAAAGATGGTTCTTTAAGGTTTTTTTCAGTAAAGACAATGGTTCTTTATGTACAACCATAAACACTCAAAGACATATTTGCCTAATTGCTTAATGGTAAAATTGTTCTTTAGATTAATGGAGAATGTATTTTTTAAATGGTTCTATATAGCACCAAAAAGTGTTCTTCAGTTGTGACTATGTCAAGTGCATAATAGTAGAAGAACGCTCAGAAGAATGCTATGTAGATCAATTTTCAAAGAGGTTCTTTATAGAATTACATATAATATATTCTCCACCAACCTAAAGAACCATGCAAAGAAGCATTTAAGACTACAAATGGTTCTTTGGCAGTTTATGGTTCCATATAGAACCACTGTCTATGGCTTGATCTTGGGTTGAGAGTTGGACTGAGTTTAGGGTTAGAACTCAGCTTGAGATTTAGAGGTTTAGCCTTAAGATTTAGTGTTGGGTCAGGAGGGTTAGGCTTAGAATTAGCCCTCAGTTTATAAGGGGTAAGCTTAGTCTTAGGCTCAGGTTTAAGATTAGGGTTGTGTTTAGTCTTAGATTTAGAATTAGGTTTAGGCCTATGTCTAAGATTAAAATTATGCTTCAGTTTAGACTTGGGTTTATGTTTATTGTTGTATTTGGGTTTGAACTTAGGCTTAAGGTTAGATGTAAAATTAGGTTAGGCCTGAGTTTAGGTTTAGATTTAGTCTTTGATTGAGGGTTTAGGTTTGAGGTGGACTTGGGCTTATGGTTGGACTTATGCTTAGGTTTTGGATTGGGCTTAAGTTGGGCTAGAATTAATCTTAGGTTTAATCTTAGGTTTATGTGTAGGGTTAAGCTTGCGCTTAGTGTTACAGTTTATTTGCTTTTAAACGATTCTCCGTAAAGTCACCTTACAAAACTTAAATTAAAAGTAAAGAACAGTTTTACCTTCTTCTGAAAAGTTGCTGTTTTGGTGATACTTGTTTTTGGACAACGACAATATACACTTATCTCATTGGTGGGAACGTGCAGACACTGTTGCTCTCACTGGATGCCGGTGATAAAAATTGGAAACTGTGTTCACTCTGTAGAAATCATGTGATTTTCATGTTTAAGTGCTGCATTGTGACAATGAACATAATGTTACAAAATGCAGGATCAAATCTGAGCAAATAAAACAAATAAATTAATTATCTTTGTCATTCCTGGAAATACATCCCCACATTGCAGATATCTGGACCTACAAAAAAAAAATAATAAGTGATCTTTCAGTGGTGGTAGATTGTGTGAGCTTGTGAATCATTCCAAGACATCTGGACCCGCAAAAAAGAAAAAAAAATAACATTCAAAGTGCAAGGCCTACACTTTTGACATGCCTGACAGTGACAGCACAGAAAAAAAACGTATGATAGCCATCTGATACGTGTGTGTGTGTGTGTGTGCATCATGAGCCACACACTGATGACATCTTCACTCAGCTGGCTCTGGATGTTTCCTGATATCGCAGCAGCGCTCTGACAGCATCAGCAGCGGGGTTACGGCCGCCATTATGAAGAAACTGACATGTTTTCTTATCATTCTCTCTTACTTTTCCATCCGTCTTCTCCTGAAGATGAAAAACGCCGGCTTGTCCCACCATGTGATCTGGGTCAAAATATCAGAAACGACTGGCCGTGGGTGAGGAGCAGCTGTGTTTGTGGAAGTCCGGTCTGTTTATCACTGATTCGGATGTTTCTGTCCACACAAATGTTCATCAGTCCTCTGTGGACGTGTCGTCATCTAAAAGATTTAAATCCTGTTTCTCAGCTGGTGAGAAAACAGAGTTTAGCAAAGTTGCTTTTTCACACTGTTGGATATATTTTGTTGGATATGTTTTTATGTATTAATGTCTCACACACAGACTCAGAAAGAAGGTATGGCTTGATGCTTAGGCTTCAAATGATCTCAAAATCAACGTTATACTCTAATATTATATGATTATATGATGACAGTAGTAGATAATTCACTGACGTACTCTGAACACATTTCCACCAGAGAGATCTCCAAATCCAAGTCTTAATCTCTATGAGGGATTTTTAGCTATGGTGTTTTTCTATTGGTAGATTTTAGCCATGCTATTCTTTGGTTGGTGGAATTTTAGCCATGCTGTACTTCTGTTGGTAGTTTTGAGCCATGCTGTTCTTCTGTTGGCAGATTTTAGTTATGCTGTTCTTCTACTGGTGGATTTTAACCATGCTGTTCTTCTACAGGTGGATTTTAGCCATGCTGTTCTTCGGTTGGTGGATTTGTAGCCATGCTGTTCTTGTACTGGTGGATTTTTAGCCATGCTGTTCTTCTACTGGTGGATTTTTAGCCATGCTGTTCTTCTACTGGTGGATTTTTAGCCATGCTGCTCTTCGGTTGGTGGAATTGTAGCCATGCTGTTCTTGTAATGGTGGATTTTTAGCCATGCTGTTCTTCTACTGGTGGATTTTTAGCCATGCTGCTCTTCTACTGGTGAATTTTTAGCCATGCTGTTCTTGTAATGGTGGATTTTTAGCCATGCTGTTCTTCTACTGGTGAATTTTTAGCCATGCTACTTTTTGGTTGGTAGAATTTTAGCCATGCTGTTCTTCAATTGGTGGATTTGTAGCCTTGCTGTTCTTCTACTGGTGAATTTTTAGCCATGCTACTTTTTGGTTGGTAGAATTTTAGCCATGCTGTTCTTCAATTGGTGGATTTGTAGCCATGCTGTTCTTGTACTGGTGGATTTTTAGCCATGCTGTTCTTCTACTGGTGGATTTGTAGCCATGCTGTTCTTCTACTGGTGGATTTTTAGCCATGCTGCTCTTCGGTTGGTGGAATTGTAGCCATGCTGTTCTTGTAATGGTGGATTTTTAGCCATGCTGTTCTTCTACTGGTGGATTTTTAGCCATGCTGTTCTTCTACTGGTGAATTTTTAGCCATGCTGTTCTTGTAATGGTGGATTTTTAGCCATGCTGTTCTTCTACTGGTGAATTTTTAGCCATGCTACTTTTTGGTTGGTAGAATTTTAGCCATGCTGTTCTTCAATTGGTGGATTTGTAGCCATGCTGTTCTTCTACTGGTGGATTTTTAGCCGTGCTGCTCTTCGGTTGGTGGAATTGTAGCCATGCTGTTCTTGTAATGGTGGATTTTTAGCCATGCTGTTCTTCTACTGGTGGATTTTTAGCCATGCTGCTCTTCTACTGGTGAATTTTTAGCCATGCTGTTCTTGTAATGGTGGATTTTTAGCCATGCTGTTCTTCTACTGGTGAATTTTTAGCCATGCTACTTTTTGGTTGGTAGAATTTTAGCCATGCTGTTCTTCAATTGGTGGATTTGTAGCCTTGCTGTTCTTCTACTGGTGAATTTTTAGCCATGCTACTTTTTGGTTGGTAGAATTTTAGCCATGCTGTTCTTCAATTGGTGGATTTGTAGCCATGCTGTTCTTGTACTGGTGGATTTTTAGCCATGCTGTTCTTCTACTGGTGGATTTGTAGCCATGCTGTTCTTCTACTGGTGGATTTTTAGCCATGCTGCTCTTCGGTTGGTGGAATTGTAGCCATGCTGTTCTTGTAATGGTGGATTTTTAGCCATGCTGTTCTTCTACTGGTGGATTTTTAGCCATGCTGCTCTTCTACTGGTGAATTTTTAGCCATGCTGTTCTTGTAATGGTGGATTTTTAGCCATGCTGTTCTTCTACTGGTGAATTTTTAGCCATGCTACTTTTTGGTTGGTAGAATTTTAGCCATGCTGTTCTTCAATTGGTGGATTTGTAGCCTTGCTGTTCTTCTACTGGTGGATTTTTAGCCATGCTGCTCTTCTACTGCTGAATTTTTAGCCATGCTATTTTTTGGTTGGTAGAATTTTAGCCATGCTGTTCTTCAATTGGTGGATTTGTAGCCATGCTGTTCTTCTACTGGTGGATTTTTAGCCATGCAGCTCTTCGGTTGGTAGAATTGTAGCCATGCTGTTCTTCGGTTGGTGGATTTGTAGCCATGCTGTTCTTGTACTGGTGAATTTTTAGCCATGCTGTTCTCTGGTTGGTGGATTTGTAGCCATGCTGTTCTACTGCTGGATTTTAGCCATGCCGCATGGCTAAGAGCAGTCTCATGTTCACATATTTTAGCCTGAATCTTTAGTCACAAAGACACCAGATCAGATGAGAATTTATTGTCAAAAACTTTTTCATGGTTTGTGAATATGATGATGTTTTATTTTCCCTTCACAGTACACAAAAGTGTAATAACCTTGTAATTGAATATATTTTTACTTATTATTTTTTGAGACACTGGGAGCTTTTCTTTTCTAAGTTTTCATTTTTTAAGGTTTGAGAACATCAATAATCCCCAAAAAGCACATTAAAGAAAATAGATTTGGTTTCCTTGACAGACTGTAAGAAGTTAGCGTCACTGTATGTAAACGGCTTCTTTAACCTTTCTCTGTGCAGTCTGTTCTGATTCACTTAACTATGAATGCAGGCAGACACTTTTAATACCAGTGTCGGATTTGCACAAAGCCACTTCAGCCGCTTGATGGACGTGACGCGTGAAGCTTTTAATTAAAATTTCAATAGATCATCTAATGGAAATTCCTACAGGCCCTGGAATAGAGAGTGAAACAGCATAGAAGAAGAAAGAATAAAAGACAGAGAGCAAGAGAGAGAGAGAGAGAGAGAGAGAGAGAGAGAAAAAAGACAGAATCTCCTCTCATCTGCCGTCAGTGTCATTCGAAAATGTCTATCTGTGCTGAAAATGTCACCCTGATATGAGGTCAGTTAAACCCTGTTACAATACAAACTCGGAGACAGAAGGTTAAGCATTAGGAATAAGTCTTAATTTAAAGCGACAGTTTGGTGAAAAATCCAATTTACACTGTCCTTTTTAGCCATGCTGTTCTCCTGTTGGCAGATTTATATCCATGTCATTCTCTTGTTGGTGGATTTATGTCCAAGACATTCTCCTATTGATGGACTTCTAGACATGTCATTCTTCTATTGGTCAATGTATAGCAATGTTGTTCTCCTACTGCTGGATTTATAGTAATGTCATTTTCATAGTGGTGGATTTATATCCATATCATTCTCCTATTGATGGATCTATAGCCATGTCATTGTCCTGTTTGTGGATTTACAGCAATATCAGTCTTCTATTGATGGACCTCTAGTCATGTCATTCTCTTACTGATGGACTTCTAGCCATGTCATTCTCCTATTGGTGGACTTCTAGCCATGCCGTTCTCCTGTTCATGTACTTCTAGCTGTGTCAGTCTTCTATTGGTCATTTTATAACAATGTTATTCTCCTGTTGATGAATTTATACTAATGTCATTCTCCAATCGGTGGATTTATAGTAATGTTCTTCTCCTATTGGTGGACCTCTAGCCATGTCATTCTCCTGTTAATGGATTTCTAGCCATGTCATTCTCTTAGTGATGGACTTCTAGCCATGTCATTCTCCTGTTGATGGACTTCTAGCCATGTCAGTCTTCTATTGGTTTGTTTATAGCAAAATTATACTACTATTGGTAGATTTATAGTAATGTCATTCTACTATTTGTGGATTTATAGTTAGTGTACTAGTGTACTCATAGTGATGTCATTCTCCCTTAGCTAACATTGTCTTACTGATTGTATTTAAAACCATGCTGTTCTGTTAATGGATTTATAGCTGTGTCGTTCTCTTATTGGTGGATTTATAGTTAAAATGCCCCCCCACTAAAGCTGAACTATTAGATTGTTTTAATTCATAACACATTATATTTAAAATTCACAGAAGGCCATTCAGAGAAAGACTTTTTGTTAAAAAAGAGGAAGAGACACACAGTGTTGTGAAAGAGATGCCTGCCACTTAATTAAGCTTAGCGCTTGTCCGCTAGCACCTAGCTCGTCTCAGTGTGGCTGAACTGAACTAAAAACAGACTCTGTTCCAGCCTGACAGAATGTGAAAGCTAAGTGCAAAAGCAAAAAGTTCTCAGGTAGCTTGTCATTGCAATTAGCGCCTGCTGTATGTTTTTTTCCCTCCACTCACTGAATTAAGCTGGAGTCTCTGTCAAGATTGATTCACCCTACAATGCCGCTACAGAGAGAGAGAGAGAGAGAGAGAGAGAGAGAGAGATGCAGTGAGGAATATAAAAAAAAGTTAAGCACAAAAGAAGAAATTAAAGAGGCTTTTTTGAGCTAGCAAGCCCATGACTGTAGTGAGGATAACACCCGCTGACTAACCACTTCATTCTTGCTAAAACTTCAGTAATTTACCCGCCTCTGATTAGCACAACCATACAGAATAAACATAACACATGATTACCTACAGAGATTCTAAATCACCTGGGATTAATTGCTGCTAATTCCCAATGCAGCACTGAACTATAGTAAAGTACAGGTTAAGTACTGAGTTAACTAGCTTCATACAAAACACCAGCATGACAGCAGTTACGCAGACTCATGTAGTGTCACTTGGGACCCCAGAATGACAGAAATACGCACCTGTGTGTGCGTGCGTGTGTGCGTGTGTGAGTGTGTGTGTGTGTGTGTGTGTGTGTGTGTGTGTGTGTGTGTGTGTGTGTGTGTGTGTGTGTGGGTTCCGTGTTTAGATTTTAGTCATCCGGGTGATGACAATTTAATTCCTGCAGATGTTTTTGTCGGAAAGAGAACCCCCACTATTTCCACCAGAGAGACAGACAGAGAGAGAGAGAGAGAGAGAGAGAGAGAGAGAGAGAAACAATGAAAGAGAGAGAGAGACAAAGAGAGAGAGAGTGAGAGAGACAATGAAAGAGAGCGAGAGAGACAGAGAGAAAGTGAGAGAGAGAGAGAGAGAGAGAGAGAGAACAAAAGAACAAGACAGAAAAAGAATAATGCAGAAGGATAAAAGAGAAAAATAAGAATAACAGAAAGAGAGAGAGAAGAGAAAGTTACAGAAAAAGAAAAGAGATGTAAAATGAAAAAGAGATAATGACAGAGAGAAAAAGAAAATAATGAATGAGCGAGAGACATAAAACACTTTGCTTTGAAGCAAAAAGAGAGAAAAAACAGTGAAAGAGTAAGAGAGAGAGAGATAGAGAGGAAAACAAAAGAAATGAAAGAGAGAATTAACAAAAGACAGACAGAGAGGGATGAAGAAAAAGATTAATAAGTGAAAGAAAAAATGAAAGAGAAAAAGACTACTCAGTGAAAGAGAGAGAAAAAGAGAAGAGAGATAATAAAAGGGGGACATGACAGAAAGAGACAGGACAAAAGAAGAGAAAGTAAATAAAAGAAAAGAAAAGAAAAGAGAGAAGAGAAAGATGTCGAAAAAGGCAGAAAATAAAGAATGAGAGAGAGAAAGGATGAGTGAGAGCTAAATGGTATGTAATTGAGGCCTATAGCTGTGTTTATGAGGGTGTTCATGGTAATTAAAGAGTGTCCAGGTTCATCTACTAACTTTCACTTCATTGATAATGAAAAACAGAGAGAATTGTGGGAACTTCTTGTTGGTTGTCAGACAGATAAAAATTCAGAGCGTACTCTAATCTGACAGCTCCATTGCAGAGATTCAGCGTTGTTCCTGAGAGCTGATCTGAGAAAAGTTGGATTCTGCAGAAACCATATTTAAAATCATTGTGAATATTGTGAGTAATTATTAATAAGGGTGCTAATGTGGGTCATGATCACTCAATTTATCATTTCATCTGCTACATATCAGTGCATCATCTACCAGTTCCCTTCAAAGACCAGGCCTGCCTTTTTTGGTGGACACGTGTGGATCATTACAGTTAATATTATATTTAACTTTGGCACTACTGCGGTCATGTTAATAATTAATGCAATATATTGAATATTTAATATAAATGTAAATGTTAAGCATGTTAATAAAGTGGACAAGGATAAGAGTATATGGACCATTTCACCAAACTGCAGTCCAACCCAAAAATAAAGATGGAATCATAATTTATAGGCTGTTTTCTGCCCCAGCACCCCAACCTGTCCCAAACCCTCACCCCTAAATTTTTCTTTTTTCTTTTTTCTATTCAATTCTTACTTTTTTTTACTTTTAATGTGAAATTGAAAGGTTTCGATTTTTCAGTTTGATTTTTGAAACTGTTTTAGTCTGTAGGCGGAACTTTATTTTAGCAACGACTCTGCATATTAGAGCAGGAAGTAAGACTGCATCCCTGCCCCTCATGGCCACATGGTGAGCGGTTATATCACATTGTTTTGAGGTAAATGTGTACGTCTGAAAATCAGTCAAATATTAAAAATTGTCATTACAGAAGCCAATTTTAGAGCATGTTTTGTGTTTTAATGAAAAATATGGTGATTTTATGTGTGAACAGCTGTTCAAAGCTGGGTTTTCTACTCATGTACTGGCTGTGTTTTTGAATTCTGGTCAAAATTAGCACAAATGATTACTATCGAAACAGTACTGAACACTACTGAAACAACCGTAACACTACTGAAACGAAATGTTGTGACAAAATGTTCCATCATTTGTTGTGATACACTTAACATAATTAAGGTAGAGGGTCACTTAAATCAGCAAAATGATTTTAGTCTAAATCTTTTCTAAAGTTTAACTAAAATTCCAGTTTAAATGTTGTTTTCAACTGAAAAATAAGCAAGAAGCAGATTTAAGGTGTTTCTAGTGAAGTATTCCTCTCTACTATGTGGTACCAAAAATTTGATGATTAGCAGATTTGATTGCTGCTTTAATGCTTCACCTAAGCGTTGTGTCATTACCCACAAACCTTTTCACTTCCTTTCATTCCACTGTAGCAGAAAAGTACAGCTGGACGTTCTAACGTTCTATAGGAGCTGGAAATAGTTTAATTAAATGTTGGCTCTTCTGTCCTTCTAAAAGAAACTCCCGCATGGTTCCCAGCTCACTCAGAAGCAAGTTATTGAGCAAATGGATTCAAATCATGACCTACATTTCTCTGAAGCCAGAGGCGCTAGGAGAACACGACCAATGTTTCTCATTCCAGCGTCCTGATGGCACCACCAGCTGTGTGAAGTCAGAAAGCTTATAGAGGTTTTTTTTCTTGCGTGCATCATCATGAACACACTATCTATCCTCACAGTGCCGCATGGGATTAACTCAGTTCAAATGCGCATGTTATTTGCATATGAATAAAACATATTACATGACCACAATTATTGCAAAAAGTCAAAAAAGGTTGATGTAATATATTGTGTATGTAATACAATACTGTATGCTTACAAAATCCATTCTGTTGAGAGAAAAGGTTGATATATGTTGATGTACATTTTGCTAATGCATCATTTAGGTTGAAACTGGGGGCATTCATTTAATACGACAACACAGATGAGGTTAATTTCCTCTATTGATCTCCTCTGGATCCCTTCTGGCTCCAGCTTGTACAGTGAAATGCATCACCAATTTGGGTCAATCACGTTTAGCCTGTTTACATTCTACTGTACCTGCTCACTGACTGAAACCAGGACTGTGCTGAAAGTATGTTAACCCTCTGGGGCCCATGCATCAAACACATACCCGCGGGCCAGATCAGGACCATGACAAAATCCTGTCCGGCCTGCAAAAGTATTTTAATTTTCTATTAACAATAATAGAATTTCACAAAGCACTTAACTACAGTCCCCAGCATGCACTGCAACATAATGTGCACTCTGTATCTCCTACATCTTAAATCTATGCAACTCTACACGATTCCATACCAGTCATATCACCAAACACAATAGCTGCATTTGTGCTAGAGTTCAACCAAAATTAATATGAATCATCAGCTCAGCAGCTCAAAACCTGAGCCCACGTATTAATGAACTTGCAGCAAAGAAAGGATGGCAGGTGTTTAGCTCAAGCAAATAGGCACATTTAAAAGGCCAAACTCCTTGGTTTAACACGCCTGCTTTGGGGTCTAAAGAGGATTCCTTGATTTTTTGATCTTCTTCAATTCTTCTTTAAAGGCTCTTCATATAACTTGATAATCATAGGTTCCATATGTATCTTTATCACTACTTTCCAAAACCGCTACAGCAACTTCAGCAGCTGTAAACTCTCTGCATGCCATTTTACTCCGATGTGGACTGGATGAAGAATGAAGGGTTTCTGGCATGATGGTCAGTCCTTAGAGATTTCCTGAATGTCCATTGGCCAGTTTCATACAGATTGTAGATGGACACACAGGTCCATCAGTTCCACATGGTAAGAGGCAGATGATGTGTATCTCAGCCCCTCTGCATAGGCTTATAACTCTCATAATATGCTTTCTGGAAGATATGCAGCTAGGAAGGTTTGGTTGATGTCTTGTGGAACTGTATTGTGGGTTTTGAGACAGCTGTATTGAAAAAGTGCAATATTTGTGGTGATGGAACCAGCTGTTTCAGGGAAGAATCAAAGAGAGAGAGAGATAGAGTGAGAGAGTGAGTTTTGTTGGTGGCTGGGTTTTTAAAAAATGCATCAAGCTGTGTTGTTCTCCTCATTTAAATGGATTTGGCGTTTTTTCTTTTTTCCTTCACATCCCTCCATCATGCCAAGCTGCTGAAAAAATTCCATCTATCTCCACACACACTGCAAATAAAGGAAAAACCTCTGCATTGCCACACAGAGAGACATTCAACGCAGGATGTAGAGTGCGTGTTTGTGTGCCCGCAGACCAAATTTTACACCAAAATGTGTACACCAAAATTTAAATAAATAAATAAATAAATAAAAGAGTTGGTTAAAACTGAAAGCATTTTAATTTATTTCACACAAGCTTTTCAAACCACTTTAAATGTTGTATTAATGTTACATTCACAGCCTCAGAAAGAAGGTGGTGTTTGGTGTTTAGGTCTTAATTGATTTCAAAGTCAACATTATACTGATGAAGATATGAAGACAGCAGTAGATAATTCACTCACATCCTCAGAAGACGTGTCTTTCACCCAGTTTTGACAGAGTTCTCTTTGAACTCTGTTGCACTCATCCATTTCATCCTCTTCTATCACAAATGTTGCATGCAATTTCATATTTCCACCAGAGAGGTCCAAATAACCCAATTCCTACATAGTGCTGCACAGGAAGTCAACAGGACAAATCTGTGTTATGCTCTGTTTACATTCTATTTGAGGTTTGAAGGCAAATTCATTTCTAAAGCAGTCAGATTACTGACTCTTTTAAGTTAAAACTCAGCAGTTTTTACAGTGTAAACTGAACCACACTAGCTGTTTACAGTATATGTAGATGATGTTATGCATACTTTGTGTCTCTGATGACATCTCATCAGAAGCTGTCTGAAAAGACTTAGCCAGCATCCTCAAAATCTACCAAAATAAGGAGAAAATTCTGTTTAAAAATTGCTAAAATATGGTAAAAATGATTTGATCTTAAATAAAGTCAGTATAGCAATATAACAAATATTGTGCTATAAACATATTTCTTTGTCCAAATAATTACTTGCTTACTGAACACCAAACAATGACTTATTTACTCAAAAGTATGTCTATATAATGACTTCTTTTTTGAGGATTGTGACTGAAAATAATAATTTATTTTCCTGAAATTTTGGCTAATCTTGACATAATGCCATTTTCCAAAAATATTGACATATTATCTTAAAATAATGGCTTATTTTCTCAAAATGTTGATTATATTTTTGAAATTTTGATGAACCTCAAAGTAATAACTTATTCCCTTGGAATTTTGACATTATGTCAAAATAATTATGCAGTTTCTCAAAATTGTGACTAAAAATGAGTACTTATTTTAAATTTAACATCTCACTGTTCTCACATAGAGTGTCAGAAATTATATTGTAAAATAAAGACAAAAATTGGAGAAAATCTTAAAGAATTTTTAAATATTAAAAATATTTTTAAATAATTTGGCAAAATATACAATAAAATGTTCTGTATTTTATCTTCTTAAAAAAGAAAAGAGAAATTTAATAACATTTTGATGTGTCAGATAGAAAATATAACGTAAATTGTTTAAAAAAATGAAGTATCTAAATTTAAAGTGTGTAATTAATTTGAGATGAGTAAAAAAAGACATAGTTTTGTTTTTTGCTGAGTTATTTTAAAATATCGAGTAAGACTAATTTATTTTACACAAGTAACAAACATCTTTACAAATGAAAATGTGTTTTCATGAGTTTTTGGTTTGTGCAGGTATAACTGTTTACCCCAAGAGGTGGGGTTAATTGTAACTGACAGTGGGGCAAGTTGTAACAGCCACTGAAGCATCTAGTAAATCAATGCAAACACAATTCAGCATTGCTTAACCAGATGAGCCTGTTTATGACAATATTATATAAATATAATTACTTAAAAATAATTTGAGATAGATTTTGCTGCTGTCTGAACAAATCTTGTACCTTCATTTTCATTGCTTTGTACTTTTTTTATTTTATTTTACAGAATATGTAAATGACAACTGACCTTTACAGTGTGCTATTATGATGAATGGACCAGTAGAAATGCTCTAAAATTACTTTATTTCTTTATTTTTTTACATTAAAAATCTAGTTCTATTAACTTCTATTCAAAGTCAAAAATGTTTTTGTCTTATTTTGTGTAATTGCCATTTTGGAGATGCAAGATTTTGTTCCAACAGCAGTGATATGGAAGAAACAGAGAAGGAGAGAAGCTGATTTTTTCAGGAATGAGCTTCCACACATTTGAACCCCACAAAGAGATAAACACACCCACCATGAGCAGATCCATCAAAAGCACATCAGCTGAGTTCTGCCAGCCAAGTCTATTACCCAGCAGAGCAGCGGAGAATGACAATCTCTCTCTCTCTCTCTCTCTCTCTCTCTGTCTCTCTCACTCTGACAAACACTCACTCCATAATAGCCTGTATGAATCAGTGAGGTGTAGCTCATAAGCAATAATTGTGTTTTCTTGCTGAATTCCCCGTAGGAGAATGCAAGGAGAGTGGGATTAATTCAATTTCTCCTCATTCTACCTGCCTGCTCTCCTGCTCTTCACTAATCACTCTCTATCAGCTACTTCATCTTGCATTCACATTGCTAATAACTCCCTAATGTCATTGTGCTGTTTCTGAGTGCTAACCTTTGCTAGATTACATTATTTATTCAATCCAGCATGCTGGGGAGGGTGAGAGGGGCAGAGAGGGGGAGAGAGAGAGAGAGAGAGAGAGAGAGAAAGAGAGAGAGAGAGAGAGAGAGAGAGAGGGGAAGGGGGGAGAGAAGGATGGGCTTAATCAAATGTAATCAAATAAAGGTGAAGACATTCATCACTTGTGGTAAAGATGACATTTAACGGAAAGATATGCTGTATGTTGATTGAAGCAGCAGGACTCTCTCTCTCTCTCTCTCTCTCTCTCTCTCTCTGTCTCTCTCCCTCTCTCTCTCTCTCTCTCCAACTCTATCTTTCTGTCCCTCTCGTTCTCTTCTCTCTCTTGCTCTCAGTTTCCTCTGTCTTTTTTTATCTCTCTCTCCCTCTCTCCTGTGCGTCTTGGTTAGCGTGTGGTGACTGTGTTTATATGGACATTCTTCAGGATCCGTTTCAGTGAGGTTCAGTTCTGGAACAGAGCTTGTGGGTCTCTTGTGGGTTGTATGAGCGTTGGTGCTTGTGAGCGCCCCCCGCTGTGGTGCAGTACTGCCTGTGTGTGGAGATTCAGTCTCAACAACTCCAGCATGTAACTCGTCTCCACATGTACATATATCTGCTTCCTAATGCTCATATCTATCTATCTATCTATCTATCTATCTATCTATCTATCTATCTATCTATCTATCTATCTATCTATCTATCTATCTATCTATCTATCTATCCATCTATTATTTTGTATGTAGTATTAGTGAAAATGTTTTAATTAATAATTTACATACTGTGTAAATTATTAAGGTTGGGATTCAAAGCTGAACAGGTTTAATTAGCTCCTCTCTGTCTGTCCTAATTTATGATCCGTTAAGACTGACCCTGCCCACCTGACCTTTGACCTCTCCTCAATTGCAGCCTGCTACTTACTCTCTCTTCTCTCATCCCCCCTCCTTTACTCCTCTCTTCCTTTATCACTTTCTCTTCACTCCTCCCTTCAAGCCGTTCTTCATTTTAAAGGGTCTGTATCAGAGCTTTTCAGTGCAGAACAGTTTGGTGATGTCTCTGCACCCTGACTAAACCTGCTCGATAACTGATTAGGTGAATCAATAGATAGATGGATAGATAGACAGACAGACAGACAGACAGACAGATAGAGAGAGAGAGAGAGAGAGAGATAAAGAGAAACAGATGGACTACAGTCTGCAATTGTAGAGCTACAAAGTGATGAGCTGATAGAATGGACAGTAAGTGTAGATATAAGGAAGTGGCTTTAATGTTAAAGCTGATTGGTGTAAATATATACTGTGTGGACTACAGAGCATGTTTGAATGTTTACATACTAAAACCTTTTTATCTAAACAGAAAAAATAAGTTTTCCATCATATGGGTCCTTTAAGTTCTTATTGCTTCTCGCCTGCATTTCCAACATTCATTTTCATTTCCCAAACAGAACGAGTCGTTTCCCTCATTCTGCGCTCAGTGCAAATTTATCCCCCAGACACTCTCGCCCTTCATCACGCAGCAGAAAACGAAACCATGCTTTTTCACAGGCTTATCTGTAATGAGAGCACACATTAGAGATTGCTTAGGGAGACTAAAGCAATAACATTAGCCTGAACGGCACGCACTAGCCAAACTCATAGCTAGCTCATCACTGACGATGTTGGATCTCAATTTATTTTCTCTTCTGGAAACACCATAATTAAACCTAATTAAAAGATATGAGACTTTTCTTTTCTTTGCTCTTGCTCATATTGGAATGGAAATGGAAAAACAGCAGATGTTTCTAATAAAGTGACCAGTGAGTGGAAGTACAAGATGGGTGCTTTGAGTAAAGTGGCCAGTGAGTGGAAGTACAAGGGGGGTGTTTCTAATAAAGTGTCTTAATATATACTTACTATAATATAATAAATGACCTTTTATTTACTTCCTATAGTTTTATGATCTGTTACTGTGGTGCTCTCTCTCTCTCTCTCTCTCTCTCTCTCTCTCTCTCTCTCTCTCTCTCTCTCTCTCTCTCTGGATCTGTTCTGTTCTCTCTGTCTCTCTAAGACAGAACTAGGCTGACAAGCAAATTCAATAATTGACAGACACCAGCTCTGTGTCCACAAGAGAGAATGAGAGAGAGAGAAAGAGAGAGGAAAGAGAATGTAGAAAGAAACTGAAAAACAGAGAGAGCAGAAAGAAGGAACGAATGGGTGAAAAAGAGAGAAGAAAAGAAGGCAAAGAACAAAACAGAAGGAAGGGGAGATCATGAGAACGAAGAAATAGAGAAATGGAGAATGGGAAATAGAGAGGATACAGTGAGAAAGAAGAAAAAGAAAGAGAAAGCAGAAAAGAAAAATACAGAGAAGCAGAAATTGAGAGAGAAAGAAGGAGAGATATAGAGAGAGAGGCAGAGAGAGAGAAGGAGAGTGAAAGAGCTGGATTGTGGTTCCACAGAGGCGAGGTTAATTTGGGACTCTTCCTCTATTGATTTTGTTTGGTGTCTCTGGCGGCTCCTACTTTTATTGTGGAAGACGACATAATGACACCAATTTGGTCTTTCTGGGTTTTAGTCTGCGCTTAAACACAGAAACACCAACAAACACGAACGTCAGGTGACTGTGATCTACCTGTGATGACTGTGGGTCTCTACTGTGTTTCACCACTCATTCACACTGATTAATCTGGCCTGGTGGCTCTTTTTCTGGACTGTTTTCTGTTTGTTGGAATATGTTGATGTTTAGTGGAGAAAGTTGGTGTTTGATGAAGAGCCATAGTGTTGAGGAATGCTGGTGTGTGTTGGAGAATGACACCATTTGTTGGAGAATGTTGGTGTTTGGTGGGGAATATTTGTGTTTCTTGAGTAATTCTGATGCTTTTTGGAGTATAAGTGTTTGTTGGTGAATGTTTGTTGGAAAATGCTGTTATTTGTTGGAGAGCTGTGTTGCTTACTGAAGAAAACAGTTCAGTGTTCAGTGGAGAACACTGTTGGCATTTTTTTGGAGAATTTGGTAAAGTTGTTTGGTGGAGAATGATGGTGTTTGTTGGAGAATAATGATATTGAGTAATGATGATGTCTGAGAATGTTTGTTTTGTTGGTATTTGTTGGAGAATTATGATGTTTAGTGAATAAGGTTGATAATTGGTGGGAAGCATAGCGCTTGATAAAAATTAAAACGGTAGAGAATGTTGGTGTTTGGTAGGAAGCTCTTATCGCTTTTTCTAGCCTTAAAATCTTCTTATATAATGTCTAAAATCAGTGCTAACTCTTTGAAAAGTGTGTCTTTCCAAAAATATGCCTATTAAGGAGAGCTGTAGTGTCCCACTAAAGTGGGGCTGTTCTAATTTGGGCTTTACCAAATTTCTTACAGCTCCACACAGATCATCATGTAGGCCACCACTGATTGACATGGCTGAATGTGGGATTTGCGCACACATAAACACGCATCTCTGCCAGCTTCCTTTTCACCACCTGGCAGCAGCTTGATCTGTGTGGATTGTATGAAGCTCAGGCTGGATTTGGTTTTGCTTACTGATGGCAAACAAAGCGTGTTTGGTTATTTTATCACTCCTGGCTTCAGTCCTACAGTCTCTCTGTCTCTTTCTCTCTCTCTCTCTCTCTCTCTCTCTCTGGCTTGCTCTGTATGTGGAAGTTCTCCAGTCTGTTGAAGGTTCACTCTGAATGTTAAATACATATAATACAGTAGCCTAATAGGAAGCATTGCAAGACACCCATAAAAGCCTTTAAGTTACAGTTCTTTTTAAAAAGCAGTGCATAAGTTTGAATACAGTTTGAATTCTGTGTTGTGCATGTTAATGGAAGGTTTTCCCTCTTTACTTATTTTGCTTAGTTTAAGTTCAACCTTTACTTTATCTTTGGTTAAACTACAATATAAATGACATCTAAGTTTGTTTGTAAGCATGTTTCGTTAACTTTGATTTCATAAATGTTAAATTTGCTTATTTTAGGTCTAGGTAGATCTGAACTTTTTCACATGTTAACCTTGGTTCTTTTAGGTTTTATCTGATATCTTGTGTTTACATACCAATTAAAAATAGATTCTTTAAGAGTTCTTTAGTAAAAGCAATGGTTTATTTGCAACCATGAATCCTACATAGGACCATTTTATGCTTAAAGGGTTCTTTGCATGTGAAATGGTTCTTCAGATTGATAGAGAATGTGTTGTATATGGGCCTATATAGAGCCTTTTTAAAAATGATTCTGTATAACGTGCGGTGGCTGCGAATTGGGAAAACACACTGAAATAAACTAATTTTTGTGAAGTTCTGATGTTTTTATGATCTAGTTTAAGACAAGATCCATTTTAGCTGCAGTGTTTACAAAAGTTCAGAAAAATGAGTGATGAGATCAAAAATTGTCCTTTCTGGCTGTAGAATAAAAGTGAAAATCCGCTTTGCTGAAGGAGTTAAAGATCTGCTCTGTATTCGTGCCGCTCACAGCCAGAACATTTCAATATGTTATATGACTTTACAAATTATGCATTACATGAATAGCCATAGAACATAATTACACCAGTTCCATCTGATGGCTACAAATAATGGCATTTCCTTTGATCAAAGTCGGCAGGAAGTGAAGGCAGCCGCACATACACACGCTGGCTGAGTTTTCCCCAGAGGGCCTGGTCTAGATGAAATGTCACTTTTAATGGAAAATGGAATGGAATAACAAAAGATTGCTTTGGAATATTACGTTATATTACCCAAATGGAAAAAAGTCTGTTCTCTCATCGCTGCACTTATTTTATTTATTTATTTTCCGCTGTTCGTAAACTGCGATCTTTTCTCTTGTGGAATGGAAATTTCTCCTGACATTCTGTATTTGTTTCTTTTTTCACGTTTTTTTTTTTTCCCTCAGCAATAGCTGTGGAAAGTTTCTGATTGTTTTCCTGCAGTTTGATGAAGTTTTAATGTGGAAGTCATAACACTCCTTCAAGTGCGGTGAGCGTTTGGAGTTGGAATAGACTTTGTTAATAACACAAACATCAGCTGTTCCACATTCATAAACATCGGTTTGAGAAAAGCCCCCAGTGTTGGGGGGGGGGGGGGGGGGGGGTGAAATGGTACAAAGTTCTTCACAGTTCTTCTTCCTGTTCTTCTTCTTCTTCTTCTTCTTCTTATTTTTATTATGATTATTATTTATTATAATTATTATTAGTAGTAGTAATAGTAGTAGTAGTAGTCGTAGTAGTAGTAGTAGTAGTATTGTTGTTGTTGTTGTTGTTGTTATTATTATTATATGTACACTCTTAAAAATGATTCTTCAAGGGTTCTTTTCCAGTTCTGTATAGAAGCATTTGCGTTTAAATGATTCTTTGCATGGTGAAATAGTTCTGCAGATGGAGAATGTGTTGTATATGGTTCTATTTTGCACCAAAAAGAGTTCTTTTATTGTTACAGGCTTGGCGTTATTGCAGAAGTGCATTACACTTTTGGTTCCTCAAGCGTGCTTTAGTAAAGACAGTGATTCTATACAGACCCATGAACACTCAGAGAAAAATTAAAGCATTCTATAGATTGGTGTGTTGTGTATGGTTCTATATGGAACCGTTTTGAAATCAGTTCTGTATAACAACCAACAGCACTCTTCTACACTCTCAAAAAAGATGGTTCTTTGAGGGTTCTTTTGTAAAGGCAGTGGCTCTTTATAAAACCATGAACACTCAAAGAACTGTTTCAGTGCTTGAAGGGTTCTTTGCATGGTGAAATGATTCTTTAGATTGATGGCGAGTTTGTTGTATATGGCTCTGTGTAGAACTTGAAAAGGGTTCATATGTAGAACCTGAAAATGGTTCTATGTGGCACCAAAAGGGTTCTACTATGGTGATGATGCCAGACTTATAACAATAGAAGAAACATTTTTGGTGCTATATACAACCATATACAACACATTCTCCATCAATCTGAAGAACCATTTCACCAAAGAACATTTTAAGCGTGGTAGTTTGAGTATTCATGGTTCTATAGAGAATCATTGTTTGCATTTTCAAAAAACAGTCGTAATCTATAGTTTTACATGCAAGAATTCCACTCCTCTTACTCAGTGTAAATTGTGATGTGACACTAAAGCTGATCTGATCTAATCTAGAACAAAGTTCTGCCCTAAAAGCTCCACTTTATCTGGCTCAGTTTTATGTGTTTAATATTAAAGCTGTTATATAACTGAGCGTCTCTGCAGACTGAGCACCTCTTCAAACAGTCCTCTGAGTTTATAAACTAGATTCTACATTCCTGCTTCTATCAGCCACGCACAACATATCACACTGAAGGGGAATCCCACCACATTTTCAGAATGTCTGTGGAATTGAGTGGTTGCGATGTAAACAGAGTGATTCAGAGTGGTTTGGTGGGAAATGGTTCAGATGCTTTTACAGTGGTGGTGATAGGAACCAGGGGTCACCATGACTGCAACACAAAGATAGACATTGTATTTACTATCCAGAACTACCAGTAAACCTACACATGTCTTCTGAGATTTATATGGAATGTTGACGATGACAAAAATTGTGGAAAATCAGAAAAATAAGTTTTCTTGGGGGACTATTTTGACTCACAGCACCCTACATATATCCCTCCACCAGGAATTGATTTAAAGGCCACAATCTTCTCAAAACGATCATAAAACAATGTCTCAGGTGTCAGGCAGTGTACTCATAACCGCTTCATGTAATAAATGTCTGTGAGGGAGCTTTTAGAGGTGGACATCTGGTTCCTATCACCACTACTGTGAACAATTCTGAACAATTCTTTAAAACAGCATTTCACACCAAATCACTCTATTTACATCTTAACCACTAGATAATGAGAAATTTTGGGAAATCAGTGGAGTACCCTTTAAATACAGTTTGAAGATCACTTCAAATGATCCTGATTTATTCATTTATACCGTTATTAACATGAACATTAGTTATTACAATTATTATACATTTATAATATATTATTATGTATGAACCATATTATAACATGCACTTGTCATTAGTGATAATATAATAACTCTCTACAGAATACAATAGTGTTCTTGGTGTGTATATATTATGTTCTGTATGGGTTGTTTATATAAATTCTCATGCTTTACAGTGCATTAAACAATGGTCAGGTGTGTGATGTGTCTTTGTTATCTGAGCAACAGGAGATGAAGGTGAACTTGTGTTGTTCCTCAGAGGCTCCATACACATCTGTTCAGGATTATCACTCCGTCTGTGTGTGTGTGTGTGTGTGTGTGTGTTTACTGTCTGTGATGCTCTCCTGTCCGTGTTAGTGTGTTGACCTGTTGGTCTATATTGAGTCATAATATCAACTTTTAAAAAGAGGGTAAAAATAGTCTTGGAGAAGGCTTATGACTTCTCAGGACAAGGACACTTAGGACACTCAGGACACTTAGGACAAGACCCCGGGGTCGCCCTAGAACCCGCTGGAGGGATTATGTCTCCAAGTTGGCCTGGGAGCGGCTTGGGGTCCCCGGGAATGAGCTGGAGGAAGTTGCGAGGGACAGGGTCATCTGGGATTCTCTGCTCACCCAACTGCTACCGTGACCCTGTTTGGACTAGCGGGCAACGATGATGGATGGATGGTAAAAATTGTGAAGTAATAGTTTTAGGTATTTAAATTTCATATCTAGGGGATAAATTGTGTACTATCATAAAGACTAACATGAAATAATACAATTTAAGCAACCATAACATGTGCTATAGGACAGCTTATGGGTTAATTTGGAGGAAAAAAAAAACTTTTGTATATCATTACAAATGTATGTTCATTAGAATATCCACACAATATAACAATTTGGCTAATTTAGCAACCCTGTGTTTTAACATACAGGCTAATTTGAAGAAAAAAAAACATAAAACTGGGATATCAGCTATTTTTCAAAAAGATCATAATTTCTCTTATAGGCTACCCAGTGTTCTTCAGGGGTTTTTTAGTAAAGGGAATGGTTCTATCTAGAACCATGAGTTATATATAGACCCATTGATGTTGTTGAAATGGTTCTTTAAATTGATGGGGAATATGCTGTGTGTGGTTCTATGTATAATCTTTGTGAAAAGGCTTTTACATTGCACAAAAGGGGGTTTGTGATGATGTCATGCCTATATACAAAAGAAGAACCTATGTAGTGCTATATAGAACCATTTTCAAAAATTACAAGCAAATTTGAAAAAGCATGTCAATTAGCATATTTATCAATAATTAATTTAAAACAACTGTAACACGGAGCAAGGGCGGTCGGATGCACATGCTGAGATAAGCGACTTTTGTTATGGGCAAATCCAGGGTCATGGTCAAAACAGTCCAGGTTCAAATAACTGATACGGAGGGACAGACATGATAAAATGAACACAGAACCTCAAACAAGAACCAAACACCACGAGAATACAATACACCCAACACGATCAAACACCCAAACAAAGACCAGCATAGACCAGGGCAAACACAGGGCCTAAACACATGCCAGGAGAACGAGGGACAGGTGGGAAACAGGTGGAAACAATCAGGGAGGAGTCACGAAACAAGGGGGCAGGATTGTGAAAACAAAAACAATAAAGCACATAGATGGTGGAGTGGGAGGAGCCAAGCGTGACAACAACTAATTTATTCTACAACTACAAAATTAACATGCAGGATATTTTTTCACACGCAGTAACATGTGACATGCAAATGAATATATATAGATGAAAATATAGGCCAATTTGATAAAGCACAAATATTAGCACATTGAAAAACATATTACTGCTACCACTTAGGAGCAGTGCTTGAAGTGATTGGCTCTGGTTTTGATAGATGGGCGGAGCTTTCTATAAGGGACTCCAGGTCTGCCTTGTTTTCTCAATGGGAAATTAAAAGACATATAGATGTACATATACAAATACATTTTGTTCTATATATATTGTCCCACCAAATATGGCTGAATTCTCTGAATTATGATGTTGTTAAGAAATCAAAATACATGTAATGGCACGTATAATCTATAAGCAAACAAAGAAAAAAAATAGAAAACTACTCTTTGTTTTCTTTCTCTTCCCCTTTTATTTCTTTTTTTTCCTTCTCCATTTCTCTCTCCCTCTCCTCTCTCTCCCCTCTCTCTCTCCCACCCTCTCTCTCTCCCTCCCTCCCCCACCTCTCTCTCTGATTTGTGTATCAGTTTATGACTCATGTGTTTAATGCCCTGAAAATGTGCTTTGAAGTGACAGAGATATTTGGGATATTTGGCTGTTTGAGTGTTTGTGAATAATCTGAGTGAGCACAGAGAAAAACCTGCTGCCAAAAAAAAAAACCTGTAACCCCAAAATATGACTGTTTTCAAAAGTTTTACAGTGTTTTTCTCAGTTTAGTCATGTCTAATTTCAGCCATTAGCTCAATCTCTCTTACCACGATGAGACACATGAAGGTCCAGCATGTCTTCTCAAACTGCAGCTAACACAACATCATCTGATGTCAACAAACTGCTTTGCTCATTTTCTCACTATTATCTTAAAAAAAATGCACAAAAAACAGAAAGCAGTAATTTATAAATCCACATTTACTTGCATTTGAATGAAAACACTTGGGGAAGATGCATGGCCACACTTTAGTAAGGTATGGGAACGAGACCCTAATGCAAGGTCACAACTTAGTAAGGCATCATCGCATTATTTTTATTTATATGGGATGTCACCAGCAGGGCTCCGTAAGAGAGAGAGATAAAGAGAGGAGAACGATAGAGAGACAAAAAAGGGGAGACAGAAAGGGAGAGAGAAAAATCGAAAAAAGAGAGGGAGAAAACAGAATGAAGGAGAGAACCTAAAGGGAGAAAGATAGAGAGACAATAGAGAGGTAAAGAGAGTATATATAAAATGGAGGGGAGAAAGCAGCAGAAATGGAAAAGAGAGATGAAAAAAGACAAAAGGAAAATGAGAGAGTGAAAAAGAAACAAAGAGAGAGATGGGGAGGAAGAGTTAGAGGGCAGAGAGAGAGGAGAAACAAAAGGAAAAGAGAGATATAGAAACGGAGCAACAGAGAGGAAAAGTTAGAGAGAGAGAGAGAAAGAGAGGGTGAAAGAGAAAGAAAAGGGAGAGACAGAGAGGAAGAGTTAGAGGAGAGAGAGGCAAAGAAAAGAGATGGGGAGGAAAAGTTAGATGAGAAACAGAGGAAACAGAAAGGTGAGTAAGAGAGAGAGAAAGAGAGAGAAAAGAAATAATAGAAAAAAGAGTAAAATAATCAAAGATGGAAGAAATAGATGAAGAAATAGAAATCTGTTCGCTGCTCTATAGATGAAATCATTTTCATTGTTTTTGTCTGAGAGCAGATAGGAAACGTCCAAACACATGCTTGGAATTCAGTGTGTTCAGAACTCCAGCGTGTCTCTGAAGTGAGCCAAAATACACAACATACTTAAATGCCCTCATGGAGGATTCAGACTCTCACAATTCAGGCTTCACAATTCAGTTCAGCTACTGTTTTTAACTTTATGCTCATGTACTTTAGTCAATGTTAATTAAGAACAGTTTTCCATATAGTGCCACAAACCACATAGTAAAGAAAATTTCAAAACATTGTTCATTTTTTTTATATTATTGTAACATGCCAGCTGTGCAGTTTCCATTTCGTGACAATTTCCTGATGAAAGAACCAATAGAAATGCTCCAATTTTGGTCATTTCACACATTTACATTTATTTATCTGTTTAGCCTACAAAAATTCAGCGCAACCCATTTCCTTCACTTTTATTAATTAAAAGAGTTTGTAAACACTGTTAAAATTTCAAAACATCATGTTAACAAAATAAAAAGAAAAAAAGGCCACCAACATATATCTGTATTTTTATTGATTTTTTTTTCTACCTCATTGTAACAGGTGCCATTTTATAAAGATTTTGTGATGAATGGACCAATAGAAATGCTCCAATTTTGGAGATACTTGTTTTTATTTATTATTTTTTGTACACCAAAGATATGGAAACTAATGTAACGAGGAGCGAGGTAGCGGACACATGTGCGGAGGTAAGCGACTTTTATTGAGGGCAAATCCAAAATCAGGGTCATAACGGTCCAGGGTCAAAGAGCCAATACGTACAGATTGAGTTGACATGACAAACAGCTGGATACGGCAAACAACACCAACACGACGAGAACACAACGACCAGCCAAAACAAAGGGCAAACACAGGGCTTAAATACACAGGGGCAACGAGAGACAGGTGAAAACAATCAGGGGCGGAGTTACAAAACCAAAACACGAACACATGGACAGATCTGGGAGGGGCCAATCGTGACACCTAAGCTCCAAAATCAGCTTTTGTTCAATTCACTGTTTTTGTGATGTCACACATTTACATATATCCACCTATTCAACTTACAGCTGTTTAGTAAGTTGCCTGCTCACACTGAAGGACTTTTTTGAATGAGGCAGGCAATCAGAACAGAGATCATTTCCATACATCAGTCATAAAGGCACAGTTACAAACATAGAATGCTTAATTCTGAGAGATGAATAGATAAATGTAAAAAAAAAAAAAAAAAAAAGTGTCAAAAGCTATGTTCCTAGAGGCGAGTGTAGCCTATTGAACTTTTGTAGGAAACAGCTGGTCCACATTGATGCCTCTAGTGCAAGTGCATTCATGTTGATAAAACATGAAGGCGTGAGCCAGTACTCATGCACTCAGCTCAGATCCCCAGCATGAGAGGGAGCCCTCCTCTCTCTCATGTCAGCCCAGCTGTCGGTGACAGACTTGAGTTGGACAGTTGTCCCTTCCCAGTTGTCACTCATGTTCCCAGTTGAGAGTGTGCCACTCTCAGTGTGAGGAAGCATGCCTGGATGTAGCAGCCAGTGTCAGTAAGGTCAGTGAGCTGCTTTCCGTCCATGCTGCACTCGACCCAAAGTCCACAGCAGCAACCGATCTTACTGACTCGCTTCCATTTCCCTGCCAGCTCAGCTTTGCAACATTGCCTGGCGCCTACTTCCTGCACTGCCAGCACATTAGTTACTCAGGGGGCCACTTGGCATGTCAGCTTCTCCTCGAGTTCCTCCTCCAAGTAGCACTGTGTTCCTATTTGTGATGTTTTCATGGTGAGGGTGAGTACTGCCCTCTGCTTAGCCTTGCCTCTATGTGTCCTTCATCTTTCTCTTGGCTCACTGGAACCATCTGCATAACACTTGGTACCTTCTTGCTGCGATAAGTGCATTCTTTGGCATCCACCTTTGAATTCACTGATGCACCACTCGTTTCCTTCATGCTCAGTGACCACATCCCAGTTCTGACACCAATGTAGCATCCGTGTAGAAGAAGTGGACAGCATTGTACTTATCCATACACAAAACACAAGGGGAGAGTAACACAGTAAGACATGACATGCAAGGAGGGTAGCTAACACCCAATTCTTTAATTAACTACAAACTAAACAACCCAGCATCAAGAAAAGTAGACACAACAAACTGACTTTTTTAACCAGCAGTATTTCACCCTTCAAGAGCCGCTATACATGGTCACTGCCCCTAATCACCTCACAAACATGCAGAGCCTGTGGTTGACACCACAATATATAAAATATATATACATTGGCCGGCCTTCATCAAGTCCACCTTCTCCAAACATGTCTAGGCTCTTTGTTTATTTTATCAGCTCCCCTGACCATATAGGCTCCCCTGACCATATAGGAGCACTTTGTAGTTCTACAGTTACAGACTGTAGTCCATCTGTTTCTCTGCATAGTTTGTTAGCCTGTTGTTCAATGGTCAGGACCCCCCACAGGACCACCACATAGTAGATATTGTTTGAGTAGTGGATCATTCTCAGTCCTGCAATGAC
Source organism: Pygocentrus nattereri (assembly GCF_015220715.1). Taxonomy (NCBI): domain Eukaryota; kingdom Metazoa; phylum Chordata; class Actinopteri; order Characiformes; family Serrasalmidae; genus Pygocentrus; species Pygocentrus nattereri. The sequence goes on along the minus strand of NC_051219.1, from coordinate 25,104,781 downwards.
AGTGTTGTGGTGGTGGCATGTTAGTTTGTATTGCGCTGGTACAAGTAGATCAGACACTCCATTGGTGCTTTGTAAGTATGTGTATGCCATTTGTATCTGTATCTGAGGTATTGCTAACATTACTTGTTAGCTAAATTAGCCTTGTAGCTCCAGAGCTAAAACTAAAGAAGCAAACTTCACACACCAAGCATGTCTAGGCTGATCAAGTACATTTGAAATAAGGGAGAGAATGGTGTAAATGTGTTTTTTTTTCTTTTCTCCCCCAAACTATTGCTTTAAGTCCTTGTTTAATTACATTTAAAAGAAAGGAATGCTAATGAGGCCGCAGCTGCAGGGTAGAAGTAGCTGCGTGGCCCAGCGGTGTCCAATAATTGTCGTGTTTTCATGCTAAAGGGTAATGATAAGGAAAGGGAGTGTGACAGAAAGGCCACACGAGCTTGCCTCTGCCCTCGGCCGCCACTAATTTGCTTGATATCTTGGAGACAAGGTTAATGGCCCTCTCCGGCGTTAGGCCGCTGAGCCAAAAAAAAACAATGCTCCGGATTCAGGGACACAATTACTGCCAGCAACAAGCTCATTCTGCAATATCAAACAGATGGAATCTGTGCACAAACTTATTTGTCCTTTTATAACTTTTTTTCTGGAGTTGTTGGGAACAACTTTAAGTAAGCACAGTATGCTGCATCTGGGACAAAAGCGCTGATGCACTTTATTTTAGCTTAAAAGCTTTTTCTTGTATGGAATGTGTTAGCAAAGGTAGGTCAGTTTGCAGGATGTCAAAACCTACAAGTCCCATGGTGCTCTCATCTATAGTTTAATGTTTATTGATGTTCCTCGCTGAGAAATTTGTGGATACACACTTATACTGCAGCAGAAGCATAGCCACAGTCACCGAATTCATCAGCCGTTTACGTTTACAGCAAATAGATTTTTACTCAATGGATTTGTTTCAATACTTAGTGAGCTGCCTTGAGTTACAGCCTACACAGGCAGCTGTGGTTACTGAGCATTATATATTAGCTACATTCAAGATGAATGTGAATTCAGAATCTCCCATTTCACCAAAAAAACTGGTGTCTCAATAAGTAAAAACATCTTAAATGTTTTGTGAAATTTTAAAATGTATTTAAAATTTAAATAGTAAGTTAAGCTTAAAGCAAAAAACTTTAAGCAAAATATGAAAAAGTTAAATAATCTCGCATCGCTATACATTGATCATTAAGTTGAATGGCTGAATAATAACTGACTGTAAATATAGGTGTTGTGATATAAACTGAGTCTGTTCTACAGTTTCTCATTAGGTTGAATGAATAACTGACTCTAAATGTAGGTGTTGTGATATAAACTGAGTCTGTTCTACAGTTTCTCATTAGGTTGAATGAATAACTGACTCTAAATGTAGGTATTGTAATATAAACTGAGTCTGTTCTACAGTTTCTCATTAGGTTGAATGAATAACTGACTCTAAATGTAGGCATTGTGATATAAATTGAGTCTGTTCTACAGTTTCCCATTAGGTTGAATGAATAACTGACTCTAAATGTAGGTATTGTGATATAAACTGAGTCTGTTCTACAGTTTCTCATTAGGTTGAATGAATAACTGACTCTAAATGTAGGTATTGTGATATAAACTGAGTCTGTTCTCTTTTACTGCAGTGCTTGAGGCTGTTGGGGTATTTCTGTGTGCTGCAGTGGGAGCAGTTATGAGGTTTGGTGTATGTATGTGTGTGAAGGGGGTGGGGGGTGTTATGGCTGTGAGAAGATATTTGTGGGATAAATAAAATTATACTTACTTCCGCCAACAGAGCCAATCGTGACTGACCTCAATTCCCCAGAGCGCTCCCTGCAGACAGAAAGATAGACGGACAGACAGACAGACACCCTGCTGAAGACCCGCGGCCAAACTGGGTCAAAGACTACACAAAGGCATTGTGGTCCGGGGGGGATGTGTGTGTGTGTTGGGGGGGTGTTAGTCAGATTCCATCACTGGCCAAAGGAGATGATGGATATTAATTATTACTACGCTGCAATACAAGCATTTCTCGACTGCTGCATCGCTCTGCACAAAAATTAGAATGTCCTGAACATCAGAGCTTGACAGTTATTGAAATAACAGGCATGGCAGAATCTTTACAGTGTTTGCCAAATTATGACAAAAAAAAAGATGTTTTGCTTGCAGAGATGTCTTTTAAGTGTGTTCTTGGCTAGACCTTTAGCAAACATTTCTGGAACATACTGGGAAAAAAGTTGCAGTTATTGTTGGCTATAACAAAAGCATTCTGTACTTATATATGAATTATTTCATGTACTTATAGCTCATTGTAAATAGTGGAGAAATTATGTGGAAAATGCACGTTGTCAATGGGTGGAAACCCAGCTAGAGCAAATTTTCTCTCATAGCCAGAGGAACAAGCTAGATATTTATTCAGAAACTTATCAAGTCAGAATTGCACACAGCGGTGGTGATAGGAACCAGATGTCCACCTCTAAAAGCTCCCTCACAGAAGGATGTTACATGACCCATGGTTCCTATCACCACCATTGTAAAGAAATCTGAACCATTTCACACCAAACCACTCATCTCACACACTGAATTATGCAGTCATTTTGAAAAAAAAGTACAATTTTCATGGATTTGTATGTTCTTGTATATTTTCAAATGTTCTCTTTTTCTTCTGCTCAAGTTTATTAGTGAGTAAAGTAATCCACTTTTTCCTCAGTTCCACTCAGTCATTTGCCTTTACTTCTTTACTTTTTTGTGGTTTCATTTCATAGATTTTTTTTGGTTCAGCTTATTTTCTGCCTTACTGTTACTTTCTCTTCTCACTTTGTTGTTGTAGCATTTAATTTTAGACCAAAAGCATCAACAAAGAGAACAGTGACTAACAAACTTCACTTCCTATACTAAGAGGTGCTGGATGTACTGTTTCACTGCAGTTCTAGAAGTTGCTCAATACTTAAGTCCCTTGGGTCAACAATGTCATATGTTACATCAAAGGATGCTGAATAATAAACATCTTGGGAATGCTGCATGCGACGTAATTACTGTTATTTTTTTCCCAGAAGAGATGCATTTTGCTATTTGAATGAGGGATTGGTTGCAATCATCTTCCTTTCAGGAGCCTTGTAGTCCAGGCTTGAACTGCACTGCCTTTTGGGGAGACAAATCCAACATTGAATGCCATCTGTGATTATTTCTTCATTTCTCCATGTTGAAAGGAGCTATTGTTGTTAGCAGGACTCTTAGCCATCCACTGAATCCTTCGATCAAGTCTGTCGACCAATCAGAGGCTGTGGTCCTGACTTGTTGACCAGTCAGAGGCTGTGTTCCTGAGTTGTCAATCAAACAGAAGTTGTGTTCCTGACTATTTGGACAATCCTAGGCTGTGTTCCTCATTTGTTGGCCAGGCAGAGGCTGTGTTCCTGACTTATCAACCAGTCACAAGTGGTGTTCCTGACTCGTTGACCAATCAGAGACAGTGTTTCTGACTTGTTAACTTCCTTCCGTTCCTTATTTGTTGGCCAGTCATGGGCTGTTTTTCTGACTCATCCACCCGTCAGAGGCTGTGTTCCTGACTTGTCGGCCTTTCAGAGACTGCAATCCTGACATGTCAGCCAGTCAGTGGTTGTGTTCTGACTTGTCGACCAATCACAGGCTGTGTTCCTGACTCATTGACAAATCAGAGGCTGTTCCTGCCTCAGCCATCAATTTATGGCTTTGTTCCTGACTTGTTGGCCAATCAAACGCTGTGTTCCTTATTTGCTGGCCGATCATGGGCTATGTTCCTGACTCATTCACTAATCAGAGGCTGTGTTCCTGACTTGTCGCTGGGAACAACACTACTTTTCCAGGCAAAATAAAAGTACGTCTCTAGCGTGCAGTGTTCACAAAATATTTATTCTTTTATCTATGACGTCCTTTGATGTTGCATACGACATTGTCAACTTGAGACAATTGGGTAGTCTTTGAGCTGTTATTTTTTTGGAAACCTGTTTTTTTTTTTTCACTATAGTAGCAAAACTTTGACCAGAAAATAGCTTTAAACTGCTCTACGTCTCCATCTGTATTAGAAATTAACAGACTTGACCCAGCCAAAGAAACAAATAACCATTAGAGGCCCTACAAGAACATGCCAGTTGGATTTCATGTACACAGATGGAGACTTAGTCCTTCTTCTCATGACCTTGGCTGCTGAATTGGTGTCTGAAGTTTTCTCTGTCAGCATTCAGACTTGAGTCGTGCACATCTTCTGTAAAAGCTTCATGCACGAATGGCCGCTAAAAACCTTCTCCTACGACTCATGCAAAAATTTGATTCTCATTTAAGGCGGTTTGAGTTCTGTCCTTCATGGTCTTTCAGGGTTTGGCCAAAAGAAAGACACAGAAATCAGTGGATATTGATTCAAAACCCAGGAGTCTTTATCGCCACATGACAACATTGGATTCAGTAACGGCTCCGTGTTGGCAAGTCAACAGTAGTCCAAGGTAAAGCTATAAAGTGCAAAACAAAACAACAGGTGCAAAAAAGGGAAGACATCAGAAAACTCAGGGACAGAGTTTGCTTTTTCACTGCCTTAGACCCTTAAGAAAGATGGCTCTTCCAAGTTACTTAGATAAAGACAATGGTTCTATATAGAACCTTAAACACTCAAAGAACCATTTGCATGCTTAAATGGTTCTTTGCATGGTAACATCATTCTTTAGATCGATGTAGAATGTGGTGTGTATGTGCATATTTAGCACCTTTTTGAAAATGGTTTTATATACACCATAATGTTTTCTTCTACACTCTTAAAAAGATGGTTCTTCAAGTGTTCTTTATTTAAGAAAGTGGCTATATTAAATCACTCAAAGAACTTAAATGGTTAAATGGTTCATTGCATGGTGAAAAGGTTCTTCAGACTGATGGAGAATGTGGTGAAAATAGTTCTTCTGATGCTACAACCTTAGCTTCATCACAATATACCCTTGGTTCTTCAAGTGTTCTTTAGTAAAGACCCCTTTAAAGTGTTTCTATACAGAACAATGAACATTCAAATAATCCTTTGTTGAAATTGTAAAATGGTTCCTCAGATTGATGGAAAATTTGCTGTTTGGTTCTACATAGAATCTTTTTGAAAATTATCTCTCTATAGCACTAAAAAGGGTTCTGCAATTGTGAGGCTTGTGACTGTCAGTGTCAAGCTTGTAACAACAGAGGAACCTGCTGTATAGAACAAATTATCATCGATCTGAAGAACCATTTCACCATGCAAAGAACCATTTAAGCATGCAAACACTTTTTTTAGTTTTTATGGTTCTATATAGAATGGTTCTCTTTGTTAAATAGCCCTTGAAGAGCAATCTTATTAAGAGTGTGCAGATCCTAGTGGTGTACAGGTTCATATGCTTCCTTGGCTGAGTTTTGCCAAAAATAAACAGAGATAATGTGACATACAAACAGTGCAAACTACACTAATGTTATCCCTTTTAGCTGAGTGTGAGTCAGGGATGTTTTAATAACATTTCAAATGAAAGACCCTTGATCAACTCCTATGGTCTAGCCCAGTGTTGCAGCACTGTCTAAGGGTTTGGGGGGCAAGAATAGGGGTCAAATGTATAAAACACTTGACTTGAGATGCTAATATTGGCCTATAATTCACCTGTACAGCACCTGTACAGATGCTAGAATGCAACTGTTGCTTCATTTAAGGTGGAATGGAAAATGTTAGACATGCAGTCAGGCCAATTGGACGTGCTAAATTGCCCCTAGGTGTGAGTGTCTGTCTGTCTGCCCTGCGATGGACTGGCGACCTGTCCAGGGTGTATCCTGCCTTCCGCCCGAAGACTGCTGGGATAGGCTCCAGCACCCCCCCGCGACCCTGATGGAGAAGCGGCTTAGAAAATGGATGGATGGATGGATGGATGGATGGATGGATGGATGGATGGATGGATGGAAAATGTTAGAAAGCATTCTGTAGTTAGACTGCTTAACTTAGAAGTGGTGACTACTGACAATACTAAGAAAGAAACCCATTACAGCTTAAGAGAAATAAAAACATGCTTTATATAATAATTTTGCTTAAGGATCTATCCCAACACTGCTAATATGAAGACTTGTTCTGAATGTGTTTCTTGTCTTGATCACACTGAAAAGTCCTCCTGCTTGAAGAACGCTTTCCAGGCTGTTGTCAGCGCACCATCAATGTTTTTTATTTCTTCATTGTCACTTGTTATTCTTCTCCTCCATTGATCTGGACACTCGGAAACGTCGATTTTCCTTCCCAGGTGTTGATGGGATAGCTCCTGCAGTGGAGGCGCTAGACCGTATAAGAGAGGAAAAAAGCTGCATCACTACGACAATACAGTCCAAAAATATGGAGGCAAACAGATTATTAAGTTCAGAAAGTCATTTACAGTGAAGTAAATATACTGTGTAAACTGTATACACATTACCATATACTGTATGCAAAATTATATGCTGTGCATAATGTGCTATGTACTGGAAACTGCTGTGTATAATTTGATACATACTGGCTATAAATTAATACACTGCATACAAAGTGATATATAACAGGTAAGTTTGCTAACAAGGAAAGAGGAGGAGGAGGAGGCTTGAGTTACAGATGCTTGTACTTCAAATGAGCTAATGTTGACACTTAAGCTAACAGTAGAATTAACACTGGAGCTAAAATGAACATTAGGGCTAACACTAGAGCTAATTAGCACAACGTTAGATGGTGTGGAGCTCATTCTTCTCTGCATGTTTTTTTTTTTTTAGAGTAAGACAGTTATAAAAATGCATAAGAGTGCATGGATGTTTATCTCTGCACAAAATGCGAGCAGAATTGTTGCATATGTATGCATGACACAACAGCAACGTTTGTGAGGCTGGAGAGGAAGACACTGAGATGAGGAATTGGAACAGAGGACAAGCCTTTGTGTTGGATTTGTTGGGTTTTGTGTACACAAATTGCTGTAATTTACTCTGGTGGACGAGGTAATGAGCGTTTTGGGCCGGTGAGAAGAAATTTTAATCAGAGGCTAAACGGAGAGAAGGAAAAGAAGAGTACAGATGATGGCACTCATCATGCATTCAGCATAGAGAGAGAGAGAGGAAAAGAGAGAGAGGGAGGGAGGAAGGAAAAAGAAGGGGACAGTGTGTGTATATTAGCACCGGCCGTGTCGTCCAATTTGCTGCTAGAGTGAGCGCGCGTGCTGGATTAAGTGAATCATATTCCAGCGGATTAAAGCGACTCCTGCAGCAATGAGACAAAGAAGAGAGAGAGAGAAATGGAGAAGAAGGAGAAATAGAGAAGCTACAGAGTCGTCATTAGTGACAGGGATGTATCACACCAGCACTTCCTCTCTCTCTCTCTCTCTCTCTCTCTCTCTCTTTCTCTCTGCACTGATACAGTTGTGTTTTCCTCTTTATAAGGCCACACATCACATGCCAGCATTATCAATTAACTTCACACCCAGTGCTGTAGTACTTGAGTTCAGTCTCAAGACCATAAATCCGCAGTCTCAGTCTCGGTTTCGTTTCGATCTAGACCTCATTTGGACTCTGCCTTGTCTCGGGGTAAGGTGGACTCGGAAACTGCTGTAGAGACCAGCTGAATGTGATGCCTCCCTATGAGAAACTGAAAACTGAAAAGTTATTATTAAATATCAAGAAAATCCACTCTTTAAAAATATGGTTCTTCAATGTTTCTTTAGTAAAGAAAATGGTTCTATAGAGAACCATGAACACTCAAAGAACCCTTTATGTGATTAAAGGGTTCTTTGCATTGTGAAAGTGATCTTCAGATTGATGGAGAACGTGCTGAATGGTGCTATATAGAACCTTTTTGAAAAGTGCTGTACATAGCACCAAAAAGGTTCTTTTATAGTAACAAGCTTGGCTCGTAACTCTTTTGATGCTATATTTTACACTAATTTTTCAGTATATAAGTTAGCAAAATGTGGGCCCTCTGAAAGTCCTACACATTTAAAAAGATGGTTCTTCAAGGGTTCTTCTGTAAAGAAAATGATTCTACATAGAACCATGAACTCTCAAAAAACTATTTGCATGACTAAAGGGTTTCTTGCATGTTGAAAGTGTTCCTTAGATTGATAAAGAATGTGCTGTAGATGGTTCTATATGGAACTTGAAAATGCTTGACATTGTAACAACAGAAGAACTCTTTTTGGTAAAAGGTTATATTTAGAACCATCTACAGCACATTCTCCAACAGTCTAAAGAACACTTAATCATGCAAAGGGTTCTTTGAGTGTTCATGGTTCTTTATAGTTACATATACCACCCTCATCCTCAGCACACATATGACTGCTCAGGCGTCCATCCAGGCTGTCATATTGTAAAGCTTGCAGACGACACGGCAGTGGTTGGATGCATCACAAATAGTGATGAGTCTGGCTATAGGCAGGAGGAGGAACACCTGGAGAGTTGGTGCAGTGACAACAATCTCTGCATCAATGTGAAGAAAACAAAGGAGATGATTGTGGATTTCAGCAGGGGCAACACCATCCCGCCCCTCCCCTTACACATCGGAGAATCTGCAGTGGAAGTGGTCTCCAGCTATAGGTACTTGGGCGTACACCTAAGTAACAATCTTACCTGGAGTAATAACACTTCCAGCCTGATCAGGAAGGCACATCAGTGCCTCTACTTCCTCAGACGGTTGAGGCACGCTGGACTTGGTAGCTCAGTCCTTACCTCATTTTACAGATGTGTGGTGGAGAGCGTTCTGTGCTCCAGCATCACTGTGTGGCATGGAAGCTGCTATGCGGCAGAGATGAAAGCTCTGCAGAGGGTGGTGAAGGCTGCACAGAGGACTTTTGTAGTCAGCCTTCCCACCACCATGGACATTTACACCTCCAGATGCAGGAAAAGGGTCTCTGGCATCATGAAGGACCCCACCCATCCAGCACACACACTTTTTGTCCTGCTCCCCTCAGGTAGGAGGTTGCAGAGCATTAAGAGTAAAACAACCAGATTGAGGAACAGCTTCTTCCCCGAAGCAGTAAGACTCTTAAATTCCAATTAGACATCACTGGAATTGCACTTCATGTCCACTTATTTATCTCTGCTGCTGTACTGAATCAGTGCCTCCACTATAATCTCCCCTACACATGTCACTTTATACATTATCAGTATTAAGACGTACACTTTCTACCTTGTACTCATGCTGCTGTGTTTCATGCTGCTGTTATTTGCACCTTGCTATTTATTGTTTATTGTTCTTGGGAGTTAACTGGGACCTTGAGTACACTATTTCGTTCCACCTCATGTAGCACGTGTGATGTGAATGACAATAAAGCCTCATCTTATCTTACACATTTATAAATATAGTTCTAACAGTATATACACCATATGTATAGTAAAGAACCCTTGAGGAACCATCTCTTTTTAAGAGTGTAGTATAAACAGGATGAAACCTTACATCAGGTGCACATGCAGTCACTATTGAAAGTCCACACAAATGACCACAAAAGCACCCAAAGTATAGAGGATTTAGGATTTAACTGACTTTTTTTCCCCCAACACACCTAATGAGAGGCTGATTTGGCAGCTACCAAGTGCCGCATGTCAGGCTAAAGAAAGGAAAGCTGAGAAGTTCTGGTTGTTTGACAGGTTTAGATGTCTATTCGCTCTGTTTAGTCTCCAAGTGATGGTGTAAGCTGTTGGGTTTCAAAGCTTCTTTTGAAAAGACCCCCGAGCAAACAACACAGCAGTAGTTGGGTCATTCTCCATTTGGAGTGGGAAACCATGTCACAAAGGTTGCAGGGCTTAAAAAAAAGATGCTTAAAATATCAGACACAGTGCCAAAAGTCTGTTTGTACATTTACACAGTTGACCCAAGATTAATTCATACTTTTCCCTTATGATTTCTCAGATTTTTAATATAAAACAATATTTTTAAGAGGTTAACTTAGGAAAACAGATTTACTTTTCATATCATGAATGCTAAACTACACTTAAAAATATATATTTTATTTAAAAGATATATTTATCACAGATTTTGCTCACTAGTGTTATCTGAGCTATTCAGTGACATTGCAACACAGTATTTTCAGCTCAGTTAAACTGCTTCTCTGGGTCGAGGCTCATCAGACAGGAAGCATCTTAAGGCAAGTCCATACTTGCTCACTGTGTTGCATTAATTTGTTAGTATGTTGTTTACCAGGCAGCACATAACTTCTATGTGCGATCTGCAGCTTCAGTCGTTGCCAAGGCAAAAACCCGGGTGTGGGAAGAGTTTGGTGAGGCCTTGGAAAGTGACTTTAAGTCAGCTCAGAAAAGATTCTGGCAAACCGTCAGGCGACTCAGAAGGGGAAAGCAGTGTGCCACTAGCACTGTATATAGTGGAGATGGTGTGCTGCTGACTTCGACTGAAGATGTCATTGGGCGGTGGAAGGAATACTTTGAGGACCTTCTCAATCCCACCAACACGTTCTCCAGTAAGGAGGCAGAGTCTGGGGACACAGGAATAGGCTTGTCCATTACTGAGGCCAAAGTCGCTAAGGTAGTTAAAAAGCTCCTTGGCGGCAGGGCTGCAGGGGTGGATGAGATCCGTCCCGAGTTCCTCAAGGCTCTGGATGTTGTGGGGCTGTCTTGGCTGACATGCCTTTTCAACATTGCGTGGACATCGGGGGTGGTGCCACTGGATTGTCAGACTGGGGAGGTGGTGCCTCTTTTTAAAAAGGGGGACCGGAGGGTGTGTTCCATCTACAGGGGAATCACACTCCTCAGCCTCTATGGTAAGGTCTATGCAGGGGTACTGGAGAAGAGAGTCCGGCTTATAGTCAAACCTCGGATTCAGGAGGAGCAGTGCGGGTTCCGCCCTGGTCGTGGAACACTGGACCAACTCTTTACCCTCTCCAGGATTCTGGAGGGTTCATGGGAGTTTGCCCAACCAGTCCACATGTGCTTTGTGGATTTGGAGAAGGCATTCGACTGTGTTCCCCGGGGTATTCTGTGGGAGGTGCTTTGGGATTACGGGGTACATGGCTCTTTGCTACGAGCCATTCAGGCCCTGTACAAACAAAGCAGGAGTTTGGTTCGCATGGCCGGCAGTAAGTCAGACTCTTTCTCAGTGAGAGTTGGACTCCGTCAGGGCTGCCCTTTGTCACCGATTCTATTCATAATTTTTATGGATAGAATTTCTAGGCGCAGTCAGGGGATGGAGGGTGTCCGGTTTGGTGACCTCAGGGTCACATCGCTGCTGTTTGCAGATGATATAGTCCTATTGGGGACATCAGGCCGTGAACTTCAGCTTTCGCTGGATCGGTTTGCAGCCGAGTGTGAAGCGGCCAGGATGAGGATCAGTACCTCCAAATCCGAGGCCATGGTTCTCACGTGGGAAAGGGTGGAGAGCCCTCTCTGGGTCGGGGATGAGCTCTTGCCTCAAGTGGAGGAGTTTAAGTATCACGGGGTCTTGTTCACGAGTGATGGTACAAGGGAGCGGGAGATTGACAGGCGGATTGGTGGTGGGTCAGCAGTGATGCGGGCTCTTTACCGGTCTGTTGTGGTAAAGAAAGAGCTGAGCCATAAGGCAAGGCTCTCGATTTACTGGTTGATCTACGTTCCCACCCTCACCTATGAAAGGGAGGTCTGGGCTTCATTGCTCAGGATGCTGCCCCCGCGACCCGAACCCCGGAGAAGCGGAAGATGATGTATGGATGGATGGAACTTTTTCATGGTGGAAATGTTTAGATTGATAGAGAATGTGCTTTAGAGTTTTTTGAAAACTACATGCAAAACTATATACAACAGATTCTCCCTCAATCTGAAGAATGCTTTCAAGATGCAAAGAGCTTTTAATCATGTATAGGGTTCTTTGAGTGTTCATGGCTCAATATAGAACCGTTTTCCTTGCTAGAGAACCCTTGAAGAACCGTCTCTTTTACGAGATTATATCCTGTAAGAATGTAAAGAAATGCAAATACACTTTACTTCCTTGTGCATATTCATATCAGAGAGGGTGGGGCCACACAGGACAAGGGAGCAATTGCAAATGCATTACATGTACATTATAGTCAAGTTTGAGCAACTTGTGATGATCAGTTCTGTGTGGATCTCTCTCTCTCTCTCTGTCTCTCTCTCTCCCGTCATTAGTGTCTGACCATCACACTGCATCTACATTCTAATAAATTGCAGACAGGAGTAGCAGTGCTGTCTTTGGAGTAGAAAGCTGACTGTAATGAATGTTTATAGGTACCCCCAAAAACCCCACCTATAGAGCCCCCTACTGATAACGCTTGCCTACCAGAGATGAGAGGATGCAGATGGACAGATAAAAGAAAAAGGATAGAGCAAATGCATGTTTATTTCTTTTTAGAGGTATAGTCAAGTCAAAAGATTTAGGATGTCTACCTTCTCAAAGTGCCTTTAACATTATTGTATCATTTAGAAACACCTGTGTTGCTGTAATATATATTGTTTTATATATATTGTATTGTTAGCCTCTTTATAACCCTTAGAATTGAACAGGCTGTTTGATCTTCCCACCTCTTCCACCTGAATGATTGTGCTGCAACCTGTCTGCAGGAAATACACTCCATATCACTTCAGTGCAAATTGGCAGGGTCAAACTGCTGTGGGCTCAGTTGGTGTGACTAAACTGCTGTAGGCTGTGTGGGTGGGGCTAAACTGCTGTAGGCTGGATGGGTGTTACTAAACTGCTACAGGCTGAGTGGGTGGGGCTAAACTGCTGTAAGCTGAGTGGGTGGGACTAAACTGTTGTAGGCGAAAGCGCAGAGCTAAACTGTTGCAAGTGAATGGGCGAGGCTAAACTGGTGTAGGTGAATGGGTGTGGCTGAACTTCTGTATACTAAATGGACGTGGCTAAACTGCTGTAGGCAGAATGGGCAGAGCTAAACTGTTGTAAGTGAATGGGCGAGGCTAAACTGGTGTAGGTGAATGGGTGTGGCTGAACTTCTGTAGACTAAATGGGCGTGGCTAAACTGCTGTAGGCTGAGTGGGTGGGACTAAACTGCTGTAGGCAGAATGGGCAGAGCTAAACTGTTGTAAGTGAATGGGCGAGGCTAAACTGGTGTAGGTGAATGGGTGTGGCTGAACTTCTGTAGACTAAATGGGCGTGGCTAAACTGCTGTAGGCTGAGTGGGTGGGACTAAACTGTTGTAGGCGAAAGGGCAGAGCTAAACTGTTGCAAGTGAATGGGCGAGGCTAAACTGGTGTAGGTGAATGGGTGTGGCTGAACTTCTGTATACTAAATGGGCGTGGCTAAACTGCTGTAGGCAGAATGGGCAGAGCTAAACTGTTGTAAGTGAATGGGCGAGGCTAAACTGGTGTAGGTGAATGGGTGTGGCTGAACTTCTGTAGACTAAATGGGTGTGGCTAAACTGTTGTAGGCGAAAGGGCAGAGCTAAACTGTTGTAAGTGAATGGGCGAGGCTAAACTGGTGTAGGTGAATGGGTGTGGCTGAACTTCTGTAGACTAAATGGGCGTGGCTAAACTGCTGTAGGCTGAGTGGGTGGGACTAAACTGTTGTAGGCGAAAGGGCAGAGCTAAACTGTTGCAAGTGAATGGGCGAGGATAAACTGGTGTAGGTGAATGGGTGTGGCTGAACTTCTGTATACTAAATGGGCGTGGCTAAACTGCTGTAGGCAGAATGGGCAGAGCTAAACTGTTGTAAGTGAATGGGTGAGGCTAAACTGGTGTAGGTGAATGGGTGTGGCTGAACTTCTGTAGACTAAATGGGCGTGGCTAAACTGCTGTAGGCTGAGTGGGTGGGACTAAACTGTTGTAGGCGAAAGGGCAGAGCTAAACTGTTGCAAGTGAATGGGCGAGGCTAAACTGGTGTAGGTGAATGGGTGTGGCTGAACTTCTGTATACTAAATGGGCGTGGCTAAACTGCTGTAGGCAGAATGGGCAGAGCTAAACTGTTGTAAGTGAATGGGCGAGGCTAAACTGGTGTAGGTGAATGGGTGTGGCTGAACTTCTGTAGACTAAATGGGCGTGGCTAAACTGCTGTAGGCTGAGTGGGTGGGACTAAACTGTTGTAGGCGAAAGGGCAGAGCTAAACTGTTGCAAGTGAATGGGCGAGGCTAAACTGGTGTAGGTGAATGGGTGTGGCTGAACTTCTGTATACTAAATGGGCATGGCTAAACTGCTGTAGGCAGAATGGGCAGAGCTAAACTGTTGTAAGTGAATGGGCGAGGCTAAACTGGTGTAGGTGAATGGGTGTGGCTGAACTTCTGTAGACTAAATGGGCGTGGCTAAACTGCTGTAGGCTGAGTGGGTGGGACTAAACTGTTGTAGGCGAAAGGGCAGAGCTAAACTGTTGCAAGTGAATGGGCGAGGATAAACTGGTGTAGGTGAATGGGTGTGGCTGAACTTCTGTATACTAAATGGGCGTGGCTAAACTGCTGTAGGCAGAATGGGCAGAGCTAAACTGTTGTAAGTGAATGGGTGAGGCTAAACTGGTGTAGGTGAATGGGTGTGGCTGAACTTCTGTAGACTAAATGGGCGTGGCTAAACTGCTGTAGGCTGAGTGGGTGGGACTAAACTGTTGTAGGCGAAAGGGCAGAGCTAAACTGTTGCAAGTGAATGGGCGAGGCTAAACTGGTGTAGGTGAATGGGTGTGGCTGAACTTCTGTATACTAAATGGGCGTGGCTAAACTGCTGTAGGCAGAATGGGCAGAGCTAAACTGTTGTAAGTGAATGGGCGAGGCTAAACTGGTGTAGGTGAATGGGTGTGGCTGAACTTCTGTAGACTAAATGGGCGTGGCTAAACTGCTGTAGGCTGAGTGGGTGGGACTAAACTGTTGTAGGCGAAAGGGCAGAGCTAAACTGTTGCAAGTGAATGGGCGAGGCTAAACTGGTGTAGGTGAATGGGTGTGGCTGAACTTCTGTATACTAAATGGGCATGGCTAAACTGCTGTAGGCAGAATGGGCAGAGCTAAACTGTTGTAAGTGAATGGGCGAGGCTAAACTGGTGTAGGTGAATGGGTGTGGCTGAACTTCTGTAGACTAAATGGGCGTGGCTAAACTGCTGTAGGCTGAGTGGGTGGGACTAAACTGTTGTAGGCGAAAGGGCAGAGCTAAACTGTTGCAAGTGAATGGGCGAGGCTAAACTGGTGTAGGTGAATGGGTGTGGCTGAACTTCTGTATACTAAATGGGCGTGGCTAAACTGCTGTAGGCAGAATGGGCAGAGCTAAACTGTTGTAAGTGAATGGGCGAGGCTAAACTGGTGTAGGTGAATGGGTGTGGCTGAACTTCTGTAGACTAAATGGGTGTGGCTAAACTGTTGTAGGCGAAAGGGCAGAGCTAAACTGTTGTAAGTGAATGGGCGAGGCTAAACTGGTGTAGGTGAATGGGTGTGGCTGAACTTCTGTAGACTAAATGGGCGTGGCTAAACTGCTGTAGGCTGAGTGGGTGGGACTAAACTGTTGTAGGCGAAAGGGCAGAGCTTAACTGTTGCAAGTGAATGGGCGAGGCTAAACTGGTGTAGGTGAATGGGTGTGGCTGAACTTCTGTATACTAAATGGGCGTGGCTAAACTGCTGTAGGCAGAATGGGCAGAGCTAAACTGTTGTAAGTGAATGGGCGAGGCTAAACTGGTGTAGGTGAATGGGTGTGGCTGAACTTCTGTAGACTAAATGGGCGTGGCTAAACTGCTGTAGGCTGAGTGGGTGGGACTAAACTGTTGTAGGCGAAAGGGCAGAGCTAAACTGTTGCAAGTGAATGGGCGAGGCTAAACTGGTGTAGGTGAATGGGTGTGGCTGAACTTCTGTATACTAAATGGGCGTGGCTAAACTGCTGTAGGCAGAATGGGCAGAGCTAAACTGTTGTAAGTGAATGGGCGAGGCTAAACTGGTGTAGGTGAATGGGTGTGGCTGAACTTCTGTAGACTAAATGGGTGTGGCTAAACTGTTGTAGGCGAAAGGGCAGAGCTAAACTGTTGTAAGTGAATGGGCGAGGCTAAACTGGTGTAGGTGAATGGGTGTGGCTGAACTTCTGTAGACTAAATGGGTGTGGCTAAACTGTTGTAGGCGAAAGGGCAGAGCTGAACTGTTGTAAGTGAATGGGCGAGGCTAAACTGCTGTAGGCAGAATGGGCAGAGCTAAACTGCGGTAAGTGAATGGATGAGGCTAAACTGCTGGAGTGTAATGTGTTCACGTGATCACAACACTTACTTGAAAAGTAATAGTAAATAAAAAGAATGTAAGAAGGGAATAGAGTTAGTCCTGCTATTCCAATTATTCATCCTTTCCTGTGGAATGGAAGGAAAGTTGTCTGCTTTGGGCAGTTTTCCCTCATGCTTTCTCTTTTTTCCATCCTTGGAACTAAATCTAGCTCTGACGCCCTGCAGTCAGCTTCCTCTCTTCTCCCTCTCTCTCTTTCTCAGACAGATCTGCTCTCTGTGAGTGGAGCTCAGTGGAGTTTGCCATTAGAAATTCGTTTTTGGAAACACTGGAGGCTTTGTTATGACCACACAGCCTGATAGTGCGGTGCTCTATTTCAGTCTATTTGCTCTTGGCTTTTTCAAGAATATTCTGTTGTCTATTTTGTGTTTTTTTTCTCTCTTCTTCCCAAAGAACCTTTATTTGCTGCTGTTTGAAACAATAGATCTTTTCATTTATTTAATTTTCAGTCAGAATGACTACTATGTACAAGTTGTTCATTTCTTTCTGAGGAGATCAGATACAAGATTATCTATTTGCATGAAGTCAAACGAAAATAAGTGGAAAAAGCAGGAGTTTACAAAAGAAAAGATTGACGATAGAAAAAATGGGGCTCCTAATGACCACTTTGAAGACCTGTTACACATCACAGCTGTCCCTATCAGATAAACAGCACTTAAAACTTTTATCTTTGAGAGAGAGGAAAAACTCAAGCTGGAGAAATCTCTTTGTTTAAATGAAAAGGCCAAAAACCACAACTGTGAATGCTTGTGATCCTCAAGCCCTGAGGCTTGATGTATGTCATTACATAGGTTCAGGAATAAAAAAAAAAACAAAAAAAAAACATTGTCACTAAATGCTGTTTGTCACTGCGTCTGCAAAGTTAAAAGTGGAAATCATATATCAATATAATCTAGAAACACTGGAGGAGAAAGTCAAAATTGAAAAATAAAAAAACTGTTGTAGGTGAATGGGTGGGGCTGAATTGCTGTAGGTGAATGGGTGGAGCTAAATTGCTGTAGGTGAATGGGTGGGGCTGAATTGCTGTAGGTGAATGGGTGGAGCTAAATTGCTGTAGGTGAATGGATGGGGCAAAATTGTTGTAGGTGAATGGGTTGGGCTAAATTGCTGTAGGTGAATGGGTGGGGCCAAATTGCTGTAGGTGAATGGGTGGGGCCAAATTGCTGTAGGTGAATGGGTTGGGCTAAATTGCTGTAGGTGAATGGGTGGGGCCAAATTGCTGTAGGTGAATGGGTGGAGATAAATTGCTGTAGGTGAATGGGTGGAGCTAAATTGCTGTAGGTGAATGGATGGGGCGAAATTGTTGTAGGTGAATGGGTTGGGCTAAATTGCTGTAGGTGAATGGGTGGGGCCAAATTGCTGTAGGTGAATGGGTGGGGCCAAATTGCTGTAGGTGAATGGGTTGGGCTAAATTGCTGTAGGTGAATGGGTGGGGCCAAATTGCTGTAGGTGAATGGATGGAGCTAAATTGCTGTAGGTGAATGGATAGGGCTGAATTGCTGTAGGTGAATGGGTGGGGCGAAATTGCTGTAGGTGAATGGATGGAGCTAAATTGCTGTAGGTGAATGGATGGAGCTAAATTGCTGTAGGTGAATGGATGGAGCTAAATTGCTGTAGGTGAATGGGTGGGGCTGAATTGCTGTAGGTGAATGGATGGGGCTAAAGTGCTGAAAATGTGTTCATGTTATCACAGCGCTTACTTGAAAAGTAACAGCAAATAACAATACAGAAAGAAAGAAAGAAAGAAAGAAAGAAAGAAAGAAAGAAAGAATGACTGTTATGACTATCAATTAAATACTTTTCTCTAACTTTTGCATGTTTCTATATATGTACTGTGCATGAAAATGCAATAATCAGCATTTTCTTGCTATTCTGAACGTTTTGTGCAGTTTTGGTTATCAATGTAACAGTAAATAAAATAATAAATAGTAATAAAAATAAACAAATAATAATAATAATAATCTCTCTCTGTTCCCTCTGTCTCTCTCTTCTCTCTCATGCATTTTCTCTTTTACTCACTTTTGTTTTCCCTCTTCTCTTTTTCAGTTGCTTGCTTTATTCTCACTCTCTCCTTTCTTTCTTTCTTTCTTTCTTTCTTTCTTTCTTTCTTTCATTCTTTTTTACTTTCTTTGCTCTTTTGTTTCTCTTATCTTTCTATCTTTCTTTCTCTCTACCTTCTTTATCTCTCAATTTCCTTCCGTCTATCCTTCTGTCTCCTCTTTCTCTCTCTCTCTCTCTCTCTCTCTCTCTCTCTCTCTCTCTCTGTTCTCATCTCTTTCTTGCACTTTCTCTTTTACTCACTCTCTTGTTTTCCCCCTTCTCTTTTTCACTCCCTTGCTTTTCTTTCTTGCTTTCCTCTGTCTCTTTCTCTGACTCTTTTTCTCTTTTTTGCTTCTTTTCTTTTTCTATATCCCTTCTTTATCTTTCTCATTTTCTTTCATGCTATACTTCTGTCTCTCTCTATCCCCTTTGTCTCTTTTCTCTCATTCATTTTCTCTTTCGCTCGCTCTCTAGTTTTCTCACTTATCTTTCTCTCTCTCTCTCTCTCTCTCTCTCTCTCTCTCTCTCTCTCTCTCTCTCTCTCTCTCTCTCTCTCTCTCTCTCTCTCTCTCCTCTGGTCTTTCCTGTATTGGCCTCCTGGTTGCCGAGGGCAACGGTGCAGTCTCTAATTGCTTTGTCTGAAAATCCCATTAATGACGAGGTTTTAATGACCTGAGTTATGATTGCATTAACTTTCAACAGAGATGTTTCAGTAATCAAACACGGGTTAAAAGCCTCACATACACATGCAGACAAACACAGGCCTGATTATAATGTGTTAGAATCAGAGCTAACAATGATGTGTATATAAATGTGTGTGTGTGTGTGTGTGTGTGTGTCCTGCTACTTTAAATGTTCTAGCGGGGGGATTATAATGGACTTGGCTATAATCTCGGATTAGGGACACATACAACAACACCAGATTACCAACAGCTGTGTTACGCCTCATATCCACCAAATCTCATCAGCATGCTCTGCTAAGCGCACTCACACACACACACATACACACACACACACACACACACACACACACACACACACACACACACACACACACACACATCCCTCAGTGGACTTATGCTGCAGAAGGTCCTTCAGAAAAGAAACAGTAGATGTCAAAAAGTTAACTTTAAATGAGGCTCCTGTTGTGTTGATCATATCACTATTGTTGGAAGAAAACCTTGTATCTCCATTTTTGTCATTTTTTGTTTTTGCCATTTTTGTTGTCATTTTATTTTTACATAATTTGATAATGCTTGTTATCCTTTACATTTTAATGTAAATTTCATGATGAAAGGACTAAAATAAATGGCCCAAACTGACTTGGAAAAGTCTGGTTCCATTGACTTACATTAAAAGTAGGTTTTTTTTCCCTTTCCTGTAAAGTTACCATTTTGGAGATACAAGGTTTTCTTCAGAAAACAGTGACATATTATATAAACATGGCCATATTATTAGAAACATCCACCTTGTAATACCACTGACTAGAGGATGGCTAACATGTACATCACCAGATGAGCTACAGCCTCTAACTGTACATCAGCAAGGTGGAGCTACAAGAGAGGGGTTTCTATTAAAGTGGCCAGCAATGTACATTACACCAAGTCTCACTCTCTTTCTCTCTCTCTCTGTCTCTGTCCTTCTTTAACAAGTCTTGGAAATCCTTCCTTATCTGCTCTTAGCTTTATTACTATCTGCTTCCCACTCTCCTTATCGCCGTGGTGATTAACTTATCGCCCTCGACAACAAGCTTCTCATAGGAGTGAGCGGAGGAAGTTCTATAAGCTAGTTTGTGCCAGAGAGAGAGAGAGAGAGAGAGACAGGGAGGAAGAGAGGGAGTAAAGTGAGTGTGACATAGTGGGAGAGAGGAGAAAGAAAAAAAGAAAGAGAGATTAAATGGAAAGAGAAGCTTTGTTAATAGGCCCTTTGTTCGATCCGGAGATTTTTCCTAAATAAAGACAAAGTGAGAGTGGAGACAGAGGCAGATTCATTCATTTTGGCCAGAACTCTAGTCTTTCTCTCCTTTCTCTTCTTTCTGCTTATCTTTCTCTCTCTCTTACCACACTGTGCTTTTCTCTTAAAGCACTGCCCCCTGCCTTGTATTTTCTCTTCTCTTCAAAGGACCAATTGCTGCTAATAATATTACCTTTTAAATCGAACAAATGGTCATTATCATTGTTAGTCTTGATTTAATCATTTTTAGTCTATTAAGTTTATATTTTGCTGTAAGTCATTATAATGCAGTCATTATAAGTCAATTTGTAGTCAATTACTGATTGACTACAAAGACTGAAGACGGATATGTAAATGAGCTCTGCTCTGATTGGCTGCACTTTATTGAGCGCCATTCAGAAAGCACTCTGAATGGGCATGTAAGCGGAGTAGGTGGATGTATGCAAATGAAGTGAGGAAAATTTCTGATATCCATGATATGGGCCCTTTAACCTTTTCAGGATCACTGTACCAGTACTGTCTCTTTTCCATTGAAGTGTTTACTTCCGGTTTGTTAAACATCATTTTTATGTGTGAAATTGATTAGCAATAAGGTGATGCAATAAACTGTTTTAAAAAGCTTTAAAAATCAGGATTCAGTTCCCACAAACCGTGATCGTTATGATTTGCTATTCACAGCAGTTACAATCGTCTAATTTGTGGTCTGATAACACAGCAAGAGTCTCAGAGACTTATGCTCCTCCGTTCTAGATTCTGAGTCAGTAATGCATACAGTTATTCTGAGTGTTGGGGGAGGGGAGTAAAAAATAAATAAATAAATACTCCATGGCACAAAAAGTCCTTGTGGTGTTAATGGAATAATCCTTGCCTCTCATGCTGCTTTCATGGACCACCAAGTGTATTAATGAAGCAAGAATCCATTTTTGTTTAAACTGGATGGCTGGCGACTTATGTTCTTAACTTGAACTAGGCTGATTAGCTAGCTAAGAGGCTAAAAGATAGCTCCATCATTACAGTATGATTAACTATAAAACTGTAATATAAAAGTGTAAGAAATGTCACTTGAATGACTTACACACTTCAAATGTTGGTCTAAATAGTGTGCAAGCTAGGAAAGTTTAGAAATTCTCGCCTTTTCAGCCAAATAGTGCATAATTTATCTGTTGTGCTGCAGGATTCAGTATTTCAGTTCCTACGTAGTGCACTATGTAGGGAGCAGGGAGCTGTTTGAGATTCAGCCCCAGCATGAGAAGAGGGCACGCTGGATCACCGTACTAATAAACCGACAGTTTTCTTCCTGGTTATACGACAAAAAGTTTTTAAAAATCATGAAATGACTCCAATATACAGCGATGGATGACATCCAGCGGTCCGTGGTTGCTTGGCATCAACACCATACTCTAAAATAACTACATTTCTTGGTGAAATACTTGTTCATGTCGATTATTATTAATAATAGTTTAATTTTTGGGGGGAAAAAATGTATTTTATTATATTTTAAAGCAATAAGCCACTTAAGGCTTTGCATTACTGCAATTTTATCATGGAGAAGGGAATAAGAACATCCTGGCCTTGATAAAGTCACAGTAACACACAGCCTCTAGTGGTTTACTGCTTTTCTAAGCAGTTAATGGTAAAGCCATTTGGTGTAAGAACCTCTTTCCAAATTGTTTTTATACTGTTTTATCTGTATTATTTTAAACCTGTTCTAGTCCACTAATCCGTCCATCAGTTTATCTTTGTCTTCATCACTGTGAGTTTAACCTCATATCTGATCATTTCATCACTCCAACTGCTCACTTCAGTATGAAAGAATGCATAATTTAATGCATGTCCAAATTTGAGTGAAATGTGTTTTGTGTTGGCTTACATTGAGAAGAGGGTTGAAGGTCAAGGGTGCTTAGCGTCAAGCACGTGAAGCCTTATTGGAAGCAGAACACTCTTAAGCGTTATTTCTTTAAAAACGCAGTAATCAGCAGAGAGACATCAGCTTCAGTCTCTCATCAGCTGCGATTCACAGGAAGATAAAGGAGAAGAGGCCTGCGTGTGCTGTAATGTAATAATTAGAAAGCACTTCATTACTGGGAGTGAAGGGGCAGAGGGGAATCAGGTGCTCCATTCAGTCTAATGAGAGAGAGATTTAGGGCGAGATAATGAAAGTGACAAGAGCGCTGAATCCATTCTAATAATGCAAGATTTCTCATCTCTGAGGTTTCCTGTCTCTACTACATTGAAGAGGAGCTTCACGAATGCAAACAGCTGTCAGATATTTTATCTGTACAGATATTTATTATCACTCATTATTATTTGCATTAAGAGATATTTTTAGTCTAATAATCAACATGTAATAGTATAATTGTTGTTCTATTCACTGAGTCATAATCTCTCTAATAACATCATTATTATCATACTGTACTTTAAGCCTAACATATGGTAAATATTTGACTATTATTATAAGCTATTAGTCTAATAATGTCATTAATATTCATATTTAGTCATTAGTGGTCTGTTTTAGTCCAACATGCATTATTAGAGTAATATTCTCACGATTAATCTATTTCTAATCCACTAAAAGTCCTTATCTGGGGAATGTGAGAGTCCAAGTGAGTATCAGAGCCGAAGGGATATGTGACAACTGTGTGAACGTTTTAGGCATCTTAGCAAATTTTTAAACAATTGACCTCAGCAGTGAGTTTATCACAATATACATTAGAATAAAGTCATATTCATAATTCAAATAAACATAAAAACAATAAAAAGTAACAAGAATTTCTTGGGTCCATATTTTTCTTGACACCTTCACAGCCACCACAGAGACTTGTTAATATCATCAATTACATCATGAGCACAATTTAATGAAGCACTGATTGGTCAAACCAGGAGTTGCTTTTTAACTACATGTAGTACTGGGCTTCCTGGAGGAGAGGTTGAACAAATACACTAACATCCATAAAATCTCTATTTATTTTGTATATGTATATATATATATATATATATATATATATATATATATATATATATATATATATATATATGTGTGTGTGTGTGTGTGTGTGTGTGCGTGTGTGTGTGTGTGTGTGTGTGTGTGTGTGAAATCATTATTAACTAGTATTCTAGAAATTCTGTTTATTCAAATATGAACATTTTTTCAGCAAATAAACACATACTATGCAAATAAATAGATTTTGAAAATGTGTCTTGGGTGCCTAAGACTTCCGCACAGTACTGTATAAAACTTTAATATCTTTGTTGTTTTTGCTCTGCACAGTGGCGGAGGTGGTGATTATGGTGCTGCAGTCATGCTCTTTAAGATCAGCCTTATTTTTTCTCTTTCAAACTCACTCGTTGGTTGTTAGGTAGCGGCGCTGTAACTGTTTGCCTCCACTCTGTAAAGGTCACATGGAGGAAGAAGAAAAAAAGCAAGGGATGAAGAGAGAGAGAGAGGATGAAGTAGAGGAGGAGAATCTGATTAGCTGATAATGCTGATGAGGATGATGGATGAAGATTGGACAGGAGAAAGGTCACATAAGAAGAGATAGTGGGTTTGCTCCAGTCTGTGAGGTAAAGGAGGATGTTAAAATGATAGTTCTGACCCCTCCAGCAGCTACTTCATGAAATACAGTACTGTGCAAAAGTCTCAGGCAGCCATAAACATGTAGTATGTGTGTGCTTGACATTAAAAAGAATTATGTAACGCTGTAATAAATAAAACTAATCGTGTAATAATACAGCAAAAACAAGAAACAATAAAGGAAACACAGAATGACTAGGCAGTTGCTATGGTATCCCATGTAGTTCCAACACTGCTGCTACGCAGCTGACATGGTGTTTGGGGTTTTTATTTAGTTATTTGTGGGGAGTTTACATGTTGTTGAAAATGAATGGGAGTCTGAGTGAGGAACCGGGATGAAAAAACAGCACGTAGAAGAGTGCTGATCAGTATGGCTATGGATTAGAGCTTGGGGACCTGCCCTGAGTACGTACATGCATTTTGGAGTGGTGCAAGTCGGTATAGCTGTGCAGCAGAGTTTGAGTTCCTACCCTTACTGAGTACCAGTAGTTTGGTGGCTGTATGGCAACAAGGTAATAGAGTTTGTGTGGTGGTGAAAATGAATGGGCTTTGCAAAGCGAAGCAGTAATTAAGAGGAATATGTTGTTTCCAGTGAAGTTCTGAATATGTAGCTTTGGTTCCTGATGTCTTGCAGCTCTTCAGCTTTCACATTGATTTGTTTAATTCCATTTGATTTAATTTAATGAAGGATTCAAGTGAGCCTTTGGGCATTGGATAAGACTTCAGGATCTGGACTGAAGGCCTCACATGTTAGATTAACTACCAACATCATTAGGAAATCAACCAATCACATTTTGATTTTCGATTGGTAGGGCCATTTTTTATAATAGCATATTGTTTTCCTAAATTACATTTATATTACAATTTGCAGTAAAATCTGGGAGCTGAACTCCATTCTTAACAGCCCTGCCTATCAGGTAAACAATAAAAGTAAGACCCAATCCCATTTCATTCCTCACCTCTACCACTTAGCCCTACCCCTCAATTTTGCATATTCATGTCTAGGGGTAGGGTGACCAGATTCTTGTTGAGATAGCAGAGTAGAGCTACATGGCCCTCCAAATAAAGGGTTTTCAGAGACACGCTCCAAATGGAGTGTTGTGAGAAAAAATGAAAAGCCAACAAAATGGCTGCAAAAGTGACCAAAGAAACCCACAAATGTATTTTGTCAGTTAAAAATTGCTATCTTAGTATCATCGTTGTTAAATGCCGTTTTCACATATTATGGTGCTTTTCTTCATAACAAGCATATAGATTTTGCAGCAGTTGCAGTAGTTACATACATGCAAGTAGCCAAGTAGCTGACTTCAACTTTATATCATCGAAGGGTAGGGGTGGGCAAGGTGACACTGGAAAACCAGGGGTAACTGAAAGGGTTAATCTAGAATGGCCAACAAAGTTAAAGTGCACCAGCACTAACTTAGCACTAACAGTTGGTGATGC
Organism: Pygocentrus nattereri; assembly: GCF_015220715.1. NCBI lineage: Eukaryota > Metazoa > Chordata > Actinopteri > Characiformes > Serrasalmidae > Pygocentrus > Pygocentrus nattereri. The sequence goes on along the minus strand of NC_051219.1, from coordinate 25,079,620 downwards.
CATAAGGGTGTTAGCAGAAGTTATGTTTTATGTTTTATGGTTTATGGTTTATGTTTTAATGAGTTGTGACCTTAATGGTACAAACTGAAGAACTACCTTTAATAGCAACAGTTTACTATCATATTTACTTATTGTTGCTGTAAATTAAAAAAAAAACAACAACAAGAACTTTTAAAAATGGTAACTTTACAGGAGGCAAAACTGTTGCTTGTAATGTAACCTGCTGTTTTCAAATCATGTAGAAAAATATAAGTCAAAAAAAGGAGATACTTGCTCACATTCAGTGTAATGAGGATGTTAAAACTATGAAATAACAGCAAAACTGTGTGCAGCTGAACAGAACATGGCTTTGCTCATAGGTACTGGGCCAAAAACGTCAATGTCAATATTCTCAGAAAGAGAATCCTGTCAGCAGCTTTGATAACAGAGATAAATCATCACATATTTTACATTTAATCTGGTAAACTGTCCCTAAGCTGCTTTTCTTCAGGATCAGGTGAAGTGGTGCTTTGAAACGTCCTTCAGGATTTTTGCTGTGTGCTCACAAGCCTTTCGCAGAAGACACGATAATCAGATCAGGCCGTTATAATACACAGATACAGACAGAGAATCACTTTGTTATTATTATTTTCTTTAGACAGATGTCTCTCTCTGCACAAAACACACTGTCACAAAGTCACAACAAATGAGGAGCATGACAAAAAAGCTTGCTAAAGACTTTTTTTTTACTGTTATGCTTTACTGTTTATGCATTTCCTGTTATATTAGCTCATTAGACAACAGTCATATGTCTTTAATAAAGTCTCTTTTAAAGCACAGTAATTATAAATGCTATAATAAGGATATGCAAAGTATATTGAAGGTGAAAAGATGACTTTTTTTTTTTTTATTGTAAATCCAGAAACTCCCATATTAGATTTTACACTCTTTTGTAAAAAGATAAAATGGCCAGGGTATGTTTTAGTCAAATGTAGGCTTTGAAGAAAAAAAAAAAGGTTGTTTCAGATTATTTGATCAGTGTCAGAGAGAGGACCAATAAATATGGGAAAAAAAAAAACATTTTTTAGAAAAAAAAACATTATTGACTACTTAACAACAGTATTATATAATGATATTTTGAATTGAGTTGAAATGTATATTTATGCATTTGAAGACTGTGGTTGCAAAAACACCATTGAATGAATAAATAAATAACAAAAACTTTATTAAAAATCTGTAATTTCAAGTCAGAATGGCCAGTAAGTAAGTTATTCCTTTTTCAGCATCAGAAAAACCGCAGAACCATATATTTAACAGAAAATTTCACAGAAGCCTCAACAGCTATGTCTAATCTCAGCTGTTGTGTACAGTGTGTTATCTTTAGTACAGCAAAGTTTGCGCTTATTGGTCGTTTAAAGCGTAAATTAAATAAATAAGGAATGCTCTCTGGTGAGCCCAGAGAAGTCAGCTTTTTATTTATGTGCAGACATTTCTCCAGATTCCCTGAATCTTTTGATGACACTAAACACTGTAGAAGGTGAAATCCTACAATTCTGCAATTATTGCTGGGAAACGTTGTTTTTAGACTGTTGGAGATGCAAACTGGCAGTTTTTTACATTTACATTTACAGCATTTAGCAGACGCTCTTATCCAGAGCGACTTACAAGAAGTGCTTTGTCAATCTAGAGGAAGTATCTTTGCTGGTTACCAATAGCTTAGAGAAAAAGACGGTCCTGAGCTCAGATACTGCTAGAAATAAAATGTCACTGCAGACACCAAGAGAAAAAGAAACAAGAGTTGAACGCAGAACTCTGTGCCATTCAATGCAATACAATAACAATAAGATACAATACAGTATCTTACAATACAGTATACAAGAGACTCTGCTGTTCGGACAGCCAGTGGGAGTTCATTCCACCACCTGGGGGCCAGTGCAGAGAACATTCTCGACGCTTGTCTTCCGTGCACCTTTTTTGGCAAACTGGCCTTGACTCATCTTCATTCATAAAGGACTTTTCCTTCTTTTATACCACAATATGATTGCATCACCTCTTTGAGATGTTTTTTTTAAGGTGTCAAAATGTATAATTGTGACCTTTTCTATAAGATAAAACATTACACAACTTCTCTTTTTATTGTTTTGGTTTAAATACAGCTCAGAAGAGATTTATAAATCACTGCTTTTTGTTTTTAAATGCATTCTACATATTTTCCCAGCTTTTTTTGGAATGAAGTTTGTTCTTAATGGCTGTTTAAAGTGTAAATTAAATAAATGAAGGATGCTCTCTGATTTTTGCACAGCACTGTAATGGCTTAAGCTGGAAGGCATGTGTGTTTTCTCACTCTCTGTGACCCCCTGAGTGTATAATGATTTGCTGGCTTGCCAGATTTACTCTTTCTGCGTCTCATGAGAGATTTATTGCTTCTCTTGACAACTGTTGCTTAGCGATTTCACTCGGCGGCAGCGTGTCTCCGCGTTCTGTTTCCATTCTGCCGCATTAGCGCAATAATTAATCCAGACGAACCCGCAGCGCACGCACAATAAATGTTTTCCGTTTTCATTAATAGACAACTCATTAGCACCTAATGAGTGTGCGCTACACTTTCCCCTGCGCTGCGCGGGACCGCTGGAGTAATGCGGATCTAATTAAAACACAATGCCCGCACTTTCAGCTCCCCATTTTCCCTTCTGCACACTACACACTCACTCGCTGCACAGACTGCGCTCTCTGTTTATGAATAATTGATCATTTTCTTCATAAGTGTTTGGGGGGAGGAAGTAAAAAAGCACGATAAAAACAAAATCGTCCCTCTGTAGTGATGGGAAAGTGCAGCAACAACTTTGCAGAAATTAGGACGCTTATATCTTTTTGTTTCTTTTTTATGTCACAACATCTCTATTTCCCTCTCTCTCTCTCTCTCTCTCTCTCTCTCTCTCTCTTTCTCTCTCTCTCTCCCTCTTTCTCTCTCTCTTTCTCTCTCTCTCTGTAATGATCAGGTTTTGTGTGGGGCCTGGCTGATATATTGGGTTTGCTGATAATATAGTACAATATTGACAGCCTATATATTTATTGTTTTCCTTTAGGCCAAAAACATGCATTTTCCATTCATTTAACATGCACAATATATCATTGATGTTGGAAACAAAACCTTTTTTTTTTGCCATTTTTCAGTTTGTGTCATAATTTGTAGATTTGTCTATTGCCATTTACATTATATGCAAATTTTTATGATAAACAGAGCAAAAGAAATGGAAGACATGGTCCTATATATATATATATATATATATATATATATATATATATATATGTTCGCACACACACACACACATGCACACTCATTGAGCACTTCATTAAGTTCACCTACTTGTATCTACACTTGTTCTACAAATCTACAAATTGTTCATTTTATCCCCTCAGCTCACCATATACACTTACAGAATGCGTACTTTGTTACCCTGTTCTTTAGTGATCAGGACCCCCCCACAGAGCAGGTACTATTTGGGTGGTGGGTCATTCGCAGAACTGCAGTGTCACTGACGTGGTGGTGTTAGTGTGTGTTGCACTGGTGTGAGTAGATCAGATACAGCAGTGCTGCTGGACTTTTTAAACACACATCCAGCCAACAGCATCCTGTAGGCAGCATCCTGTGTACACTGGTGAAGGACTAGAGGATGATCAACACAAACTGCAGCAGCAGATGAGCTGTCATCTCTGACTTTACATCTACAAGGTGGGCCAACAAGGTAGGAGTGTCTAATAGAGTGGACAGTGAGTGGACACTCCAGCGGCACTGCTGTCTCTGATCTTCTTGAACCAGCACAACACACACTAACACCACATCAGTGTCATTGCAGTGCTGAGAATGACCCATCACCTAAATAATAGCTGCTGTGTGGGGGCTCAGTGGACTGACCACTGGAGAACAGTGAAACTAAATATGAAGACTATGCATGATAAAAACAGGCATAATTCATTTTTATATGACCATGTTTTTAGCCTCTCTTTTTGCTATAGAATTGAACAGGCTGTTTCTGTTACTGCCCTTTTAAGACTGATAAATGTAACTGAGCTCCGTTCCATGTATTTGAATAATGTTTACATACAACATCAAACTCTTTTCTTCCAAAAAGGGAATAAAATTTTCTAAACATGGACTCTTTAACATGCGTCTGTGTAGGAGATTCTGTGTGTGATTAGTGTTAAATTGAACAACATAATAAAGCTGTTGTTAACGGGTTGATCACTGAGAGCCAAAAAAGTCAGTAAAGACGCAAGTTATGCTTAGACTCTGAGTTGTTCACCTTCTGTATACTGTGACATGTGACGCATGCAGTCAGTACGACCTCTGTGGTGACCCTCTGACCTCTCACTGTTTATCTGCACTCGGGCGCTCGCTCTCCTCCGTGCGTGGCATTTTCCTTCACAAATTTTCAGCAGTGCTATAATAGAGTGCACCCCAAACACCCCCCACCCCCACCCCACAGAGAAAAACAAATACTGCATCACCAACACTGAGCCTGACCTTTCTCCAGAGATAGATAGATAGATAGATAGATAGATAGATAGATAGATAGATAGATAGATAGAGAGAGAGAGAGAGAGAGAGAGAGAGAGAGAGAAACAGAGAGAGAGATATCGGGAGCAATGATAGAGATACCAAGTAAGGGAAAGAAATGAGAGAGACAGAGAGAAAAATACAGAGAGAGAGAAAGAGAGAGACGGACAGAGGAACCATCTTCAGGTCTGAGGTCTGTGTAGCTCCTGTGGCAACGAGCCTCGGTGCTGGATAACAGGTTGCCCTCGATGCAGAAATAATCACGCGAATCACCTGATATAACGACGGCAGTCGATACAAAGCCTTCAACACAAGCTAATCTGAGCTGCCTGCAGCCATGCAGGCTCAATTATCTCAGCTAGAAAAGAACAGACACGCGTCCTCACCTTCTGCTCTCAGCCATTAACCTGCTCTCATCCACCACCATGACTGACAACTCCCTCAGCCTCTTTCTGAACCAGCAGTGTTAGCATCTTAGCATCTTTAAAGAACAGTTTAGAAGTACATTTAATTTACCCAGCCCCCTCTAGACACGCACAACATATGCAGTTGAGCCAAGACAAACGAAAACAACTTGTGCTTTCACTCACTGGCCACTTTATTAGAAACACCCACCTTGTGCTTCTACTCACAGGCCACTTTATTAGAAACACCTACCTTGTACTAACACTCATTGTCCACTTTACTAGAAACACCTACTTTGTGCTTCAACTCACTGGCCACTTTATTAGAAACACCCACCTTACAGTTTATCACTCTCCCAACATTGATTAATATGGTCATCCAAGCATAGCTCTGAGGTCAGAAACTGTCTAATGAAGGACTAGAGAATGAATAACACAGGCTGTGCATCAAAAAAATGAGCTACAGTCTCTAACTGTACACCAGCAAGGTGGAGGGGTTTCTGATAAAGTGGCCAGGCTAAGTACATTCTAATTTGTTACATTATATGCCATTGTTTACTTTGTAATTGATTGCAGTACAACTGATTACACAATTTGTTGATGAAAAGCAGAGAAACAGCATCCTCACTGCATTAGATTAGAGCAACCAAGGATAAAGGAAAGGCCACTGATTGATTTCTCATTACAGTTTATTGACTCTTGGGAAGTAAATCCAAGATGCGTAACTGTTAATTATTGGTTTCAGTTGATCAGATGAGGAAAACCTATTGACCCGACTTAATGTCATGACATCTAATTATGCTTTCACTGCTATTGGACCTCTTACCTATAAGTCAAAGGTCATGGAAGTCTCTGGTTAGCAGTTGATGCTTCAGGTTCATTAGCTGTCTGATGATAGTCATAGTCAAGGTTCTTTTTTACTTTGTTTCAGGAGGTGACCAGAGTTTTGATCTCTGAAGTTTGCTTCTTTAGCTTTAGCAATGGAGCTACAAGGCTAATATAGCTAAGACGTGATGGAAGCAAATATGCCAACAGTTAGCCCTGTGCTAATTGTGATGTGATGATCAAACTGTGTGGAGTTGTTCAGTAATTTCTAATAGACTTGATTATGTTGTTTCTGTCACTGAGTGTGTACACAATTTACATTCATTTAATAATCCAATCTTTATAGAATTTCTGCAAATATACTAAAATACTAAGTGGTCGTGTAAGTAGCACACTCTAATTTTGTAGATCAGAATAAGGCCTAGATATTTGAGAGCTGTATTTGAGCAGTATAATGGGGTTTCTCAATGCATAAGAACTCTTACTCTGATTTCTTTCGTTTCTCTGTCTGTGCATGTGTGAAAACAAAGCACTGTCTTGGATACAGTAAACAGGGTTTAACATCTCACAACAAGACACTTTTTGAGCAACAAAATGAAGAATGTAAATGTTTTTCATCTTTTAGATGATAGATATTCAGATTTTTTGCTAAAGTAACTTGATTTGAAAAAAAAAATAGCCTCACTATGAAGTTCCAACCTTACATTACATTTACATCACGTCTTACTCTGTTTACTCTGCAAAGCAGAAATCCAATTAGCGCCTGACTCATGTTTCCTCGCATTCTGATTACCCAAATGCATGTAAACACACTGAACTGATTAATGACACAATTTGATTTTCTGTAGTGATTTGATTTTTTTTATTATTATCTTTGTTGCCATTTTATTAGAAACCTTCCTTGTGCATCCACTCACTGGCCAGTTTATTAGAAACACCTACCTTGTGCTTCCACTCACTGATTAATTTAAATTAAATAGTGTTATTTTTGTTTTACCTCTGTTGAGATCCGTAAGCCTTTGTCTGTATCAGCCTTAGAGAGATAACGGAATAGCTGCAATGATATATTTGCCAGATGTGCTTGCCTGTGTTCGCTGCTGCTCCACTGGTGACAGTGAGAGAATTTTATCAGCTCCCTTTTTATGTGATGTTTTAAATAGAGATGTTATTTTGGCAGTAGTTTGCTGTGTGTATTGTTTGATAGCATGTTTCTGGGATCTTTTAGATGATTAACTATTGAAACTTTTAGGGTCTTTTTGGTTCTGGAATTTGTGGAGTTAACTCCAGTTCTGACTACACACGCACACACACACACGTACACACGCACACACACACACATTTTCTAAGCCGCTTCTCCCTCAGGGTGGTGGTGGGGGGTGCTGGATACACCCTGGACAGTTTGCCAGTCCATTGCAGGGCAGTTCTGACTACAAGTAAGGGGAATAGATGATTATTATTTTATTTTTAATTATGATGTTCATTTTTTTTTTTTTAATAATCTGATAGAGTCAGATTTTGTCAGCAATTTTTCACCAATGTGCTTAGGTAATCAGATAATGAAAACCTCCAGGTCTACGTAAGTGGGATAATAATCAGATTTCTGTCTTGAAAAATTATGAATATTGCTGCTGTCAGAATAAAACCTTGTATCTCCATTTTCATCATCATTTCAGATGTTGACATAATTTGAAAATGCCTGTTTCCCTTTACAATGTTTGTAAATTTCATGATGAAAGGAATAAAAAGAAATGTTCCAGAATTACTTCTGTTCCAGAATGAAAAAAATCTGGTCCCACTGACTTACATTAAAAGTAAGGTAGGTTTTTTCCTTCTCCTATAAAGTTACTGTTTTGGAGATACAAGGTTTTCTTCTGACAGCAGTGATGTACATCATCTAGAGCACTGATCTCCAGCCCTGGTCCTGAAGAGCCAACTTCCTGCATAGCCTAGTTCCAACCAAACTTTGCCACCCCTGCTGGAGCTAATCAACCTCTTCCTAAGTCCCTGATTGGCTGGATCAAATGTATTAGAGTTAAGTAAATGGGTAGGGCAGCTTACTGCATACAGGTTGGAGTTAAACTCTGCATGAAGGTAGCTGTCCAGAGTCAGGCTTAGAGACCACTAATGCAGAAGATGAAGAATCTTCAAATTTTCCTTCTGTCAGGCACGTTTGGTTTCAGCGTTTCTCCAAAAGTGAGTCAACGTTGCCATTCTTTGCTGTGTTAAACGTTACTTTCCTATTTCCAGAACAGCGTTCAGTTTTCACACATGCACAGACCAAGAAAACAATAGAAATCAGATTAAGGAAATCGGCCAAAAACATGATTACTGAGCTAAAATCCAGCTCTCTTAGCTGGATATCTAGAAATCCAATTACAGCTTTCATGCTCTCTGAAAAATCAGACAATGTACTTTACACGACTTTATACTTGAATAAATCATCAGATACGTAACTCATAATGATCGGATTATTGGTGTGCATGTAAATACACTCTTTATTCATATTGCCAGCCCAAATTAGATTTTTTGCCATATTCAGATCCAGAATGATTTTTGATAGACTGGACAGCACAGCAAAAAAATAAATCAGATTTGTGCAAATCCGATCCAAACCACATTTGGAGGTGGTTCGAAATGCAACACATATCAAATTTTAACAGATGTGTCTCAGTCTGATTGCTGTGGAAACTCAAGTCAGATTTCAAAGTGACTTTTGCATCACTCGTAGCACAAAAAACAATGATGACTGAGATGATCATTTCTCCTGCATCCATGATTTCTGCATCCAAATCTGTGTTGCTACACGATTACTGATACCTACATTGTTACCATGGTAACCCATGCAGATAGACTTGTGATGTTGGGACATACAAATCTGATCTGATCAAGTCATCTGAAAAGACCTGATATGAGAAACAAATTCTGATTCGCCTGCTCAACACAGTCTATGACACCCATTATATTATACCAGGGGTTGGCAATACGTGGCTCCAAAGCCACATGTGGCTCTTTTATTGCTGAATTAGAATCCACAGCTGAATTAGATTTGTAGGTAAAAATAAAATAATCCCCCTTTACAGGAAAATAATACTCTGCTGATCGTTCTAACAAAGTTTAACAATAAATGGTCTTAAATGCTAGAGTTAATGTAGAACTGCTAGTTCACCCTTTAACCCTGAAGATCAGTGCACAGACTGCTGGTGTTTTTATTTTGCATTGCATTTTTAAAATTAAGCATTTATTAAAAATTAAATACACTTACAAATCAATGGATATTCAGTGACACTGTATGGTATCAAGTCTAAAGCTTTGGAGTCAGCTCTTAAATCCCAGCTTCCTGGGACTCTTTCTGGGATCAACTCACAGCCCTACCTGCCACAGCAAGCAACATAGCCCAAATGTGATTTCTCACCTTTTTTTCAAATATCAAAATATGAAATATTCATTTTCTGTTGCTGAACATTCATAAGACTCTTTTGGCACTGGATTTTGTGGCAGTCTGGTGAGGAGAGTCCTGGAGTAGTGGATTGATTTGGATTATATGTGCAGGTCTATGATCTCCTGATGTTAATGCTGCTTCATTTGTCTTTATAAAATGCCAATAGACTCGCAGAGCTCTTCACTTCATGATGGGTGTAAAATCGAAAACAATTTGTTTGCTTTAATTAAAGCTATTCCCTCTGTGGGCAGTTATAAGGCAACGACTTAGCCAATGCAGTAAAGGATTGTGGACAGCTTGCCAATTGGAGACTAATGTAAACTGTTTTGTTGGTCAGAGACCACGTGTACAGGCCCCACTTCTCCCAGTCATTGCATTAAAGTTGAATTCCACTGATATTTCAAGTTTGAAACAGAGTCACTCTGAAATTGTTCAGTACAGGGGTGGTGATAGGACCAGGGGTTGCCATGACTACAACACAAATATAGATATTTTTTATTTACTGTACAGAACCACTGGTGAATCTGCATGTTTCCTGAGTTTTATATGAAATGTTGATGATAGGAAAATTGTGATAAATCTGGAAAAATATTTTTGTTTGGGGTGTATTTTGCCTTACAACACCCTGCACATACTCCTTCACCATGAATGGATGTTAAGGCCAATATTTTCTCAAAACTATCATAAGACAATGCCTCAGACATCAGGCAGTGCATTCATAACCATTTCCCATAATAACTTTCTGTGAGGGAGCTGTTACAGCTGGACACCTGGTTTCTATCACCAGCACTGTGAACAGTACTGACTTAGTAAGTTTTTCACCCCAAACCACTCTGAATATCTTCATTCAATTTAAAAGTTTAAAAAAATGACAGATTCTGTTTGTCAAATACATAAAAAAAAACACTGTGGAAAAGAATATAAAGGATGGTTTTACTTTTCACAAAGTTGACAGATACATTTTCTTCTTTCAAGAAATAGAATTTGAATCTCAATGTATCTGTCATGCTAGCAAGGTGTTGAAGGGGCTGCAGCATTTGAGTCATTCAAGTCATTGACATTATGGGCATTTTTTGTGTTCTAGTCCATTATATTAGCAAAAAATAACTTAATAAACACAACATATATCAAATTATTTAAAGAGTACCACTTTTAGGACATTTTTTGTTGCATCCATATAAAATATTAAAATTGATTTTTTGTTTCTTTTTGCCTACAAATATCTAAAAATGAATTATATTATATATTATAAAAAATATATACAACTATCCAACCATGATTAAATCCTTGATCAAAAAAAGATGGTTGAGTTAATGTAAAATTCTCAATAAAATAGTTGACATGATTTTATGTTTGACTTTGAAAAACGAACACCATAATGTAAAAAAAAAAAACCAAAAAAAAACTTAAAATGTTCAGCTCACTGAAAAACCTTTGTCTGCTTCTTACTTCTGCAAGCATCAAATGGCCCAACCAAAAACAAATGACTTTTATTTTGACATGCTTTTATAAAAGAGGGGCCAGAGTACTGCATCATGAAGAAGACCCCATGTGACCTTCATGGTGCAATGCCAAGGCCATAAATTTAACTGGCAATTATCTCACAGTGCATCTCAGGCAATGCTCTGGAGTAAAAGTAATGCAGTGAGTAATTAAATGAATTACTTTCCACAGGCAGTAAACAAGTAAAATAATGCATTACTTCTGTTCTGGAATATTAAGGGTTAATGCCCTCATCTCAGTCTTTCAGTACAAACTACCTGTTTAAACACATGCACCCCCCTGTAGCTTGGCTGCCTGGTTGCCAGCTGCGGACACCCTGCAGCTCCCTCATGCTAACACTACACATACCAACTGCTCCGGCCCCTGAGGTTCATGGAAAAGCGAGTCCAGCTGCCTATGGCCCAGACACTCATGGGAAATTGAGGAGGTGTGCTTGTCTCAATTCATAAAGCTCCAATCACTGACAGCTTAGCAGAAAGAACAATGATTAGCATTAGCATCACTACATTGGTTTTGTTAAGAATAACAAGATGGTCACGCCACTTTTTCATGACAGCTTGAGTGCTGATTTGTTAGCATTACTGCTACTGAGTGCTGATTGGTTAGCATTATTGCTGCTGAGTGTTGATTGGTTAGGATTACTGCCAAGGAGTGCTGATTGATTACCATTACTGCTACTGAGTGCCGTTTAATTAGCATTAGTCATACTGAGTGCCGATTTGTTAGTGTTACTGCTACTGAGCACTGATTGACTGGCAGTACTGCTACTGAGTGCTGATCGATTAACATCACTGCTGCTGAGTGCTGATTGGTTGGCAGTACTGCTACTGAGTGCTGATTGACTGGCATTACAGCTACTATATTGCTAGTGCTGATTAAGATAATTAAATAAAATTTTATTTTGCCACCAAGGGCAGCCCCCCCTGCTGAGAATAAAAGCCTCTTAAAATGTACTTATTTTACTGCATTCAAACTTCATCATAATAAAAAGCTCCTATTCTACATGTCTCTATTGTCTGTGGTGATGACTGCAGCTTCTAAAGGTTAACTCACAGTATGAGCGTCTGTGTTAAGGTACGGTTCTAGTAGAGTTGTTTTCTTGTGGTTGAATTCAGTCCTTGGAGTAATGACAGTCGTGCCCTTATAGTGCACATGTATAAGCGGCGTTTCTTTCTGGCTTCGCTCTGTACGTGTCTGAATGTAGGTCAGTGATGAGGAAACCTGCATAGAAAATAAAGCTTGTTAACTCTGCACTGTTTCATAAATGCTCAATGTGTCATGTGTGCAGCCTTGCTTTATAAAACACATCGTTAAGATGATGGACAGACGAAGAACAAAGAAATGAATCAATGTAAACTCTCAGATAGACGCAGTGAGGGGCCTTAATGCAGACCACCGGTGCTGTATGTGGATGTGTGTTGGTGTGTGCATATATTAGTGTCGGTATGCTCATATCTGTGCACGTTTGAGTGCAGTTTTTAGCAGAACAAGACAATTATGTATTGTGATTGTTGTTGTACTGAAATTGTATGTCTCTGAAGTGGAAACTCTACAGTAGAAAGAAAATAAAATGCTAATAACCTTGATCTTAGTTAACAGGTAGATTGTTGGAGCAGCTTGAATAGGATTTGTGGGCAAAGTACTGATGGCTGAATATACTGACCTAAATTTAGCAGAGGTGGGAACAAGTCACTAAGTTTCAAGAAACAAGTAAACCCCCCAAGTCTTGAAGCTGAAGTCCCAAGTCAGGTCCTAAGTCAAGATAGTTGAGTCCCGATTCAAATCCTGAGTCAGTTCAGGCGAGTCTCAAGTCGAATCTGAAAATCTTTCCTTTCCCTCAATCCCTCCATCTTTACCTTCCTCTTCTATCTCTAAATCCCATCTTAAATTGGCATTAGAGGGGTTTGCATAAGTGGTGCTGACTTGCTGCTCTCTATTGACATTTGGCCTCTCCTGAAAAAAGCCACAGTGAATCATCTGGGCCTTAGCACCCAACTTAGCATGTTGCTAATCGATTGTGGACTGAGAAAAAACAAAGTAGAAAGTCCCGACTTGTCCTAACTCTGCTAGCGCTTTGAGTTCTTAACCACAAAGTGAAATGAATGTGGCTGAGGAGACAAGAGGGAGGAAAAAAAGAAAAAAGTGATTTTTTTCCTACATGCTATCATTCTCCATCATCCACCGCTGAGAGAATATGTAATTACGATTATCTCCCGCTCTCTCTCTATGCTTTTTTCCCCTTTTTCCATCACGTTTGGCCATCGTAAGTATAATGATGATAAAAACACACTCTCGAAATAGACCAGCCTTCTCCATTCCATTCCAATGAACACACACACACACACACACACACACGTAAGACTGCAACAACGGTGAGTTTAATCTCATGGATGTACATTAGTTGGAAAATTTTGGACACAGTTTCTAAAAGAAGGATGTTTTTACACACTGTTGAATGGATTGAGGCATTACTATTGTTGACTTGTGAAGTCATTATAAAAGTTATTGAGATTAAACTAGAGTCAATGACATTTTGAGGAGAGAGTTAGATTTATTTCAAGACGTTTTCATATAGAGATCACTGGTTGGTTCCTTTTTCCATAGAAAAGCAAGAGCAAACACCAGTTGTCCAGTTGTAAGAGTGCTATTACTCTCAACTGGCCCAAACAATCCCCCCAGTGTATTAAGGTTGTGTACTCATAATAGAGAGGCATAGAAACATACAGAGCATTATAAGATTACCTTAAATGATCAGCAGCCAGTAGCACCAGGATAATGTAAGTTTGATCGTAAATTGGGAAGTCCTTCATAAACCTTACGTTACGAGTAGTTTATTTAAAACTAGTGACACACAGAATTTCAGTTGTACCATAGACACCTACGGTACATCTTAACTAGTAGAGAAAAAAGTGACTGTAGACTAAAACACTGTCGTTTTCTCTCTGCAGCCATACAACATAAACAGGAACAGTCACATGCAGTGAAATTGCTCGTATTTCTCTCTTTTCATGCCACATTTACTTAGCTTGAAGTGTTTTGGTCATATACACTATATAAATGATAGTTCACAAATAGTCAAATAGCGACTTTATTTTACAATAAACTGGTGTTTTCACAGTGTCCATCTCTTGTATGTGTGTTTATTCTGTTCAGCTGCTGGAATTGTTCCAATGTTCAAACTGGGTTTTTGTGCACAGTATTTAGTGGCACTTTATCAATAAACTATCAATAATGTTAGCAAGGCTGCACCTAATGTAACTGCTTTCCGAACCTGCTGAATGACAGAAAGGTAATGTTAGCTATATTACTTATATTTTAAAAATAATATGTGTTATGTATGGTATGAAAATAAGGTCAGCGTCACACACAACACAGCACAGCGTCACTACACAACCTGAGCATTGATGGAGCTGCCCTACAGTGTCGACCACCAGGTTTTGGAATGACAGGTTTTGGAATCAGGCACAAAGTAGGACTCAGGGCTCAGTTACTGTCTGTGCTGTGTTGCAAATCTGAGGCCAGGAGGTCTGTGATCCTTTCTGTCTCTGATCGATGGAAAGGTATAATCTGTCCTGCAGAGCTGGTTGCCCATACAAACTGAGGCGTATTTTATTTTCTTGCATGTTTTCCAATCGATCACATCGACCAGCCGTTTTAACTGATTTGTTTTTTAGGCACCAACCATAGGTTACGTGTAAATTGTAAGGTATAAATTAAAACTACATTGAAACAATGCTACTCTGTGCAAATGTTAAGTTCTAGTAGCTTGTAAACTTGAACATTGTAGCAGTTCACTTTCAAACTAGGCTACGATCAAATTTGTGTTCAGCTGGTGCAGCTGGCTGCAGGCCCTTAGAGACAGGATGACTATTCTGATACACAGCATAAGCATAAAAGAGTTATACAGTTCATTATACAGTTCCACAATCCAACAATCCCCCCGGTGATCATGCATGAAAGAAGAATACATAAATAAAGAAATAATATTGATTAAATGCTGATTAATTACACAGAACTTCTATACTAACGTTCTAGGCTGAGCTTAAACATACATTGATTACATGCAGAGAAAGGAAAACAGAAAATAAATGAGAGATAAATGATTAATGAAGTAATTATAATAAATGATATATCAGCATGAAATGGAGGGCAACATCATAACGTCCAGGCTGTCCATGTCAGATTTGACCAGATGAACCTTTGACATACTGCACAGTGACTAGTGGTCCAACAGTTTGGTGGTTAAGTAGTAAAGTACGCAAAATATGCAGTGATGCAATAAAACAGTTTTAGAGGGATAGTTTGGTGAAAAGTTCAATTTCCACAGTTTCCCATTATAACGTTTGACAGGGGAGAGACGAACGCGGAGGGACAGGCAAATACCAGCCTTACAATATCCCAGGGATAGACAGAATCCATAATCCACAAACCAGTTCCAAGTCTAAACACAGAAAAAGCCAAAAACCGCCAGCAAAAGTACAAAAGGGTGAAACTAAAGACGAAGTCAGTATAAATGAGAAAAAAGGTCATAACATCTAGATCTAGAAAATCGCTCAGTATGTTCTTTTGGTTGAGAAGCAATACCTCGCGCCAAACCCTATTATGGACCAGTCTTCAATAGTGCCCAAGTAGGTCAACCTGCACAGGTGCGTCTGTTCAATAATCAGGAGACTGTGAGCGCTGGTAGTGATGCAGGCGCCTGTCCCAAGTCATGTGATCTCCCAATGCAGTCTGAGAGATGGAGTCCGAGATAGAGTCTGAGTCCAAGTCTGCCTGAGGCGTGACACCCATTTTAGTGCAGGTGTAGTCGATCAGCTAAGAAAGGTTTAGTTTCTGAGGTTTGCTTTCATTAGTCACACTGGAGCCACGAGGCTAATTTAGCTAAAAGCTTAGCATTTTTAGCATTGTGCTATCTCTAAAATGACATCTTGTCAAGCAAAATGATCTTAAATTTAGTTGATGTATCTAATATTTCTTATTTTGAGATGGTTATGCACTTATTATAGGATTACCTTATTTTTAGACACTTCACTTGTTTTAAGTGACTTAAGTAAAATGATCTTAATTATAGTCAATTAATCTAATATTTCTCTTGTTGAGATTGTTGTAAAAATGGTGGATTAAAAAGCTAGACAATAAACAAGCGAGACAGGAAAAAAATATTAAAGCTCTTCTTTGGAAAAGACCATTATGGTCAGAAACGTTGAAGGTAAAAGAAGAAGATGAATGGCAACAAGATGGATGGAGATGATCAGAGGAATCATGAACTAGCCATTCAGAAGCTTATAGACTCAAACAGAAGCTAAAAACACAAGCAGCATCCGATTTGAAGACCAGCCATATCCTTTTATCATTGATGTGCAGTGTATGAAGAAGCCGCCCATAAACATCTGGTGCAATCATTGGGTGTAAAAGGAGCATCCAGTAGAGGCTGAGCCTTTTATGAGTGAGTGTGGGTTGTGGTTCGGCGAATAATCCAACAGTTCACAACCTTGAAAGTTTCTAAGTTTCTAAAATTGAGTTACTCACATATTCTTGTTCTGTGACACCTTAACACTGTGAGATGTTTTTTGAGTTGTATGCATTTTTGGACTCTTAATGTAGAAAAGATTAATGTAGGAAAAGTTCCATAAGGTTCTCTCTGTGAGCCAATCAGCACTTTGAATACATACAAGAGGGACAATCAGGTTCTGCTTCTTTGCCATGTTACGGCACTACAGGAAAAGTTTATAAAAGTTTATAAAACATGAAAACATTTCTGAAACTCTGCGTGTGTTCTTGCAGTTCTTTAAAAAGTCTTATTGTCTTACATTTTATTTTTGTGTAGCTTTAAAAGAAATGAAATAGTAAACATTTGAATTGATGGGGTCTTAATAACGTTCATTTCATTTATTCATCTTTTCTTTTTCCTCCTTCTCCCAAAATATGACATTTTGGCTCATTAGAGTCACATTTCTGATATAAAACATCATCAAACATGATCATAATCATATCATATAATCTCATATGACCTGCTACAATGACCTGCTGGGATGGTTTATTACAATAGCATATTGCTATGAAATGGAAACTTAAACTAATTGTTCTACCTAAAACTGACCTAAAACTGACAAAATATTTAGCACTGAACTTTATACTTAATATGCAATGCTTTTTTTAAATAAATAAAGATGATTTTTCTTAAAATTAGATAAAAATGACAAAAAATATATAATACAAATGTCATAGAAAGCATAAAATTTAATTTTCTGATCATATAGACACTCTATTGGAACACAAATTTTATGTGCAAAATGTTCTTAGGATTAAAAGGTTTAACTGCATTTGGTCCATTCCAAAAAATACTTACTGATCTCATAGAATTTTGATATTGTACATCGAGAATACATTATGGGTGTCTGTCATTTTCATGAATGAAAAAAGACATGTTCCACATATCAGTTTTGCTGTTTGAAACCTGAAATCTTTGAAGCTCAACATCTCAAAACTGCAACTAACACAACTTAATAATTCTAAGGGGACGAGTATAAGAATAGCATTCATCAGTGATCGATTGCCTGGATTTTTTCAAAACATTCAGGGATTTCAGTAGGTGACACCATGAGACGATAGAAATATGGGCTTTTCTTTTAAATGTAGCATATTTTACATTTTACATATTTCAAAGGTATAGGAACCACTTAATTTCTACACCGCAATGCTGCCAAGTCCAAAGTGTTGTTGTGTTGTCATGGCCTTTTATAGCAGCACGAAATGTAGTATTCAAGTGCTGCACGACCATTAATGGAAGTGATGCATGTTTGACACACTTAAAGCTTTGAGACTGTTGTTTACTTCGTGCCATGAGCTACATGAGACTAATGTTTATGAAATTCATAAACCATTTGTTACTCCCAAATGACAAAAATTACACTGTATCATGTAGCATTTTGACTACATGAAATAAAGCTCTGTTTACAATTACAAGAAGAATCATTCCTTACTTAGTTCTTTGCGTGGTGAAATTGCTCTTCAGAATGTTGGAGAATGTGCTGGTTCTATTTAGAAGCTTTTTTAAAATGTGTTCTATGTAACACCAAAAGAAGGTTCTGCCTCTCCATGGATCACCACTTTATCATGGTGGAGGGCTTTGCGTGCTTGAATTATGCTAGGAGCTATGTTGTCTGGAGCAAAAGCTCCTGGTAGGATCTCCCATGGCAAACTGGTCCTAGGTGACAGTTCAGACAAAGTGTGATCCATAATAACCCCTATGACAAGACAAAAACAGGACTTGTGTACCCTGCCCGGAACAGGGTTACCGGGGCCCCACCCTGGAACCAGGCCTGGGGGAGGGGCTCGCCAGCCCGTCTGGGCCCAGCCCGAAGGAGTTACATGAGTCCCCCTCCCATCGACCCACCACCAATGGGAGGGGCAGTAGTAGGGGTTCGGTGCTTTGTGGATCGGGCAGTGTCCGAAGGCGTGGGCCTTGGCGGTCTGATCCTTGGTTGCTGAAACTGGCTTTTGGAACTTGGAACGTTACCTCACTGGTGGGGAAGGAGCCTGAGTTGGTGCGTGAGGTTGAGAGATACCGGCTAGATATAGTCGGGCTCACCTCAACACACAGCTTGGGCTCTGTGTCCAATCTCCTTTAGAGGGGCTGGACTTTATCCTTTTCTGGAGTTGCCCATGGTGAGAGGCTGTGGGCAGGTGTGGGCTTTCTCATAGCCCCTAGACTCGGTGCCTGTATGTTGGGGTTTTCTCCGGTGGATGAGAGGGTAGCTTCCCTACACCTTCGGGTTGGGGAACGGGTCCTGACTGCTGTCTGTGCTTATGCACTGAACAACCGTTCAGAGTAGCCAGCCTTCTTAGAGTACTTGGGAAGAGTGCTTGAAAGTCCTCCTGGAGACTCTATTGTCCTACTGGGGGACTTTAACGCTCACGTGGGCAATGACAGTGAGACCTGGAGGGGTGTGATTGGGAGGAATGGCCTCTCTGATCTGAACCCATGTGGTGTTCAGTTTTTTGACTTCTGTGCAAACCACAGTTTGTCCATCATTAACACTGTGTTTTAACACAAGGTTGTCCATAAGTGCACATGGCACCAGGACACCCTAGGCCGAAGTTCAAAGTGTCAGGCAACTCAGAAGGGGAAAGCAGTGTGCCACTAGCACTGTATATAGTGGAGATGGTGTGCTGCTGACTTCGACTGAAGATGTCATTCGGTGGTGGAAGGAATACTTTGAGGATTTTTTGAGGCAGAGTCTGGGGACATGGGAATAGGCTTGTCCATGACTGATTCTGAAGTCGCTAAGGTAGTTAAGAAGCTCCTTGGTGGCACGGCTCCAGGGGCGGATGAGATCCGCCCTGAATTCCTCAAGGCTCTGGATGTTGTGGGGCTGTCTTGGCTGACATGCCTTTTGAACATTGGGTGGACATTGGGGGTGGTGCCACTGGATTGGCAGACTGGGGTGGTGGTGCCTCTTTTTAAAAAAGGGGACCGGAGGGTGTGTTCCAACTACAGGGGAATCACACTCCTCAGCCTCCCTGGTAAGATCTTTGCAGGGGTATTGGAGTAGAGAGTCCGGCTTATAGTCAAACCTCGGATCCAGGAGGAGCAGTGCGGGCTCTGCCCTGGTCGTGGAACACTGGACCAACTCTTCACCCTCTCCAGGATTCTGGAGGGTTCATGGGAGTTTGCCCAACCAGTCCACATGTGCTTTGTGGATGTGGAGAAGGCATTCGACTGTGTTCCCCGGGGTATTCCGTGGGAGGTGCTTCGGGAGTACGGGGTACATGGTTCTTTGCTACGAGCCATTCAAGCCCTGTACAAACAAAGCTGGAGTTTGGTTCACATAGCTGGCAGTAAATCAGACTCATTCCCAGTGAGAGTTGGACTCCGTCAGGGCTGCCCTTTGTCACCGATTCTATCCATAATTTTTATGGATAGAATTTCTAGGCGCAGTCAGGGGATGGAGGGTGTCTGGTTTGGTGACCTCAAGGTCACATCGCTGCTGTTTGCAGATGATGTGGTCCTATTGGGGACATCAGGCCGCGAACTTCAGCTTTCACTGGATTGGTTTGCAGCCGAGTGTGAAGCGGCCGGGATGAGAATCAATACCTCTAAATCCGAGACCATGGTTCTCAGGCGGAAAAGAGCGGAGAGCCCTCTCTGGGTCGGGGATAGGCTCTTGCCTCAAGTGGAGGAGTTCAAGTATCTCGGGGTCTTGTTCACGAGTACAAGGGAGCGGGAGATTGACAGGCGGATTGGTGCTGGGTCAGCAGTGATGCAGGCTCTTTACTGGTCTGTTGTGGTAAAGAAAGAGCTGAGCCATAAGGCAAAGCTCTCGATTTACCGGTCGATCTATGTTCCCACCCTCACCTATGGTCATGAGCATTGGGTAATGCCCGAAAGAATAAGATCGCTAATACAAGCGGCCGAAATGAGTTTCCACCGCAGGGTGTCTGGACTGTCCCTTAGAGATAGGGTGAGAAGTTCGGTCATCCAGGAGGGACCCGGAGCAGAGCCGCTGCTTCTTTATGTCGAGAGGAGCCAGCTGAGGTGGTTCCGGCATCTGGTTAGGATGCCTCCTGGACGACTCCCTCGGGAGGTGTCACAGGCAAGTCCACCTGGGAGGAGACCCCGGGGAAGACCCAGGACACGCTGGCGTGACTATATCGCCCAGTTGGCCTGGGAGTGCCTCGGAATCCCCCTTGGAGAGCTAGTGGAAGTGGCTGGGGAAAGCGAGGTCTGGGCCTTGCTTAGGATTGCTTAGGATGCTGCCCCCGCGAACCCGAACCCCGGAGAAGCGGAAGATAATGGATGGATGGATGGAAAAAGGTTCTGCTATTGTGACAATATCAAACGTAACAATAGCAGAGCCATTTTTGGTGCAATATAGAACCATTTTCAGCACATTCTCCATCAATCTGAAGAACCATTTCACCATGCAGAGAAGCATTTTAAGTATGTAAATTGCTCTAAATAGAAGTAATGGTTCTATATAGAGCCAATCTCTTTACCAAAGAACCCTTAAAGAGCCATTTGTTTTATGACAGTAGATAGTGCTGGGTGCTTAAATTCTTGAAACACATAATGAAGATATTTGTATTTAAATGTGTTGGAGGAACTTGGATCTAAAGGTTCCACCTCCCTTTTCGTCCCCAAACAGGCTGAGTCAGAACCACACCAACATTTTCCAAATACTTTCTCAGAGGTGAACTTGATGAATTCTAACACTAGAGCTGAGAGTCTGGTCTGTGTGTGGGTGTGTGGACCCCCTGATGCTCATGCCAGAACACATCTGTCTCAGCCTCTCTCTCTGTCTCTCTCTGTCTCTCTCTGTCTCTTTCTCTCTCTCTCTCTCTCTCTCTCTCTCTCTCTCTCTCTCTGTGTGTCTCTTGCTCGCTCTGTCCCATTACACTCCACTGGACTGGGTGGAAGAGCCTTTTTTTCTCACTGTGAATTATTAAAAATGTGCAAAACTGCTGTCAATGGAGCAGGTCAAACGACTTTAGCAACAGTATTCAGCTCTCTCTCTCTCTCTCTCTCTCTCTCTCTCTCTCTTTCTCTCTCTTCCCCACTCTTTCTCTCCATCCCACTTCTTTTTCAGTCCCTTCACTCCCACTCCTTTCTTTCTCTCTCTCTTTCCCTCTTTGTTTGTCTTATTTTTCCCCATCTTTCTGTTCTTACTTTTTTACACACTCTCTCTCTCTCTCTCTCTCTCTCTCTCTCTCTCTCTCTCTCTCTCTCTCTGGGTGTATTGGAGTATGTGTAAGTCTATGTTCTGTGGGTTCTCGCTCTGTTAGATGTTGGATGTAAACACTGGAAGGCAGTGCTCGCTGTAAAGTTCAAAAGGTCATGGAGAGCCCAGCTATCGGACAGATAGCATACACTAACATACGCTAACATACATTAGTGCTTCAGCTAATTTTAATAATCTCTGCTTTGTACACACTTAAAAAAAAGATCTTCATTAAAAAGGCAGTGATTTCATGGTTCTTTGCATTGTGAAATGGATCTTCGGAGTATGTGCTGTATATGGTTCCATATATAGAGCCTTTTTGAAAATGGCTCTTTATAGCACCAAAAAGGTTCTGCTACTGTTACAATCATGATCAAATAAAGCATGTACAGGGTGAGTGGAGGTGAAAATGAATGAATGAATGAATGAATGAATGAACAATAAGATGATTGTGTTGGATGGGGCTCACATTCACCCCTGCTTTTAGCTTTGAGGAGATCTATGAAAAAAGTCACCTCTTTGTTCAGATGCAGGTGAATAATTCAGATCTGTCAGTGCTGCAGTGTGAACAGAGCAGCAGTGCAGTAAAGTTCAGGCATATGTAGAGGCAATCAGGCCGAGGTTGGAACATTTGGAAATAAAAGACAGTTTGGCAAACACTGACTGAATTTAGTCCAGGCTCTTCATTTCTCAGCTGACAAGAAAGCTGCTGGACGGACGGGACGGAGCCGGGATTCAGTCCAGCTATTAGCGAAAGCTCCGGATTATTTTCCCTGTAAATCCCAACTGGCTGTACGTTCCATCACACTGTATTCTTCTCTCTCTCTCTCTGTCTGTCTCTGTCCTGCTCGCTCACTCTCTCTCACCCTTTTCTCTCTCTGTCTCGCTCACTCACTCTCTCCTCAATCTCTCTCTCTCTCACTCTTTCTCTCTTTCTGTCTCTCTCTCATGCTCTTACTCTTTCACTCACTCTGTCTTGTTCTCGCACTTCTCACTTTTACTCTCCTTTTTTCTCTTTGTCTCTTTTTCTTCCCTCTTTTACTTTGTCTCTCTCCCTCTCTTTTTCTCTTTCATTTTCACTCCATTGTCTCTCTCTTCTTCCCTCCCACTTCTCTTTCAATCTCTTTTCTTGCTATCCCTCAATTTCTATTCTCTCTCTCTCTTATTCTTCTTTCTCTCTCTTTCTCTCTATACTTTCTATCTTTCTCCTTCCTCTTTTCTTTCTCTTTCTCTCTCCATTTCTCTCTCTCCCCTCTTTTTCTCTCTTCCTTCTTTTCTCTCTCGTTCTCTCTTTCTATTGTCTCTCTGTTTCTCTCCTTAACACGTTTCATTCAATCTCTCTATTTTCTCTCCCCTCCTCACTCTCTGCTTTATTCTGAGAAATGTTAAGCTCACTTTGCCAAATCTTGTCTTACAAAGTTCTGGAATATTAAAGGAAAATAAGAAAATTCCACCGTTCTTGGCCATTTGTCTTTTGGGCCTCTGGCCAGTTCAGAACAAAACCGCTCAAAGGCTTCCAGCCAGTGAGGAGAATGGTATACTTTATTTATTTATTTTTACAATATGTGTTTTTCATCCTGTCCGTGTTTATTAAATAAAGATGGCGCCAGTGGAGAACACAAACCGTGTCCTTGTAAATTATTTACTGCGGTGACGGTAATCTGGATTTACTGTTTTTCACTGTTAGATGTTCTCGCTCTTCACATCTGAGCAACTCTGTTTTTCTCCATTTTCTTTCTTTCCTCTGTTCATGCTGTTTTCAACCCTCTGTCTCCTTCCTTCCTCTGGGTGGTTTGACAGTTAGAGGTTTGCTTCATTCTTGTCCAAGGCCAGAAAACTGTGTGAAGCAGTTCAGGCGTACTGAAGGCTTCTGGGAGTTTGCTATGTGGTTGCTGTGTTTTCACTCTTTCCAGCAGCGTTTATCCGTTTATTTTTAGAGCATTAATAGATATACAGACAGACAGATGTTTACATACACCAAGCTGCAGTGGCCACAGTGGTAGAAAACATTTATTTATATACACTGCTCAAAAAACACTTAAACAACACAATATAACTCCAAGTAAATCAAACTTCTGTGAAATCAAACTGTCCAGTTAGGAAGCAACACTGATTGACAATCAATTTCACAGCTGTTGTGCAAATGGAATAGACAACAGGTGGAAATCATTGGCGATTAGCAAGACACACTCAATAAAGTAGTGGTTCTGCAGGTGGGGACCACAGACCACTTCTCAGTACCGATGCTTTCTGGCTGATGTTTTGGTCAGTTTTGAATGTTGGTGGTGCTTTCACACTCGTGGTAGCATGAGACGGACTCTACAACCCACACAAGTGGCTCAGGTAGTGCAGCTCATCCAGGATGGCACATCAATGCGAGCTGTGGCAAGAAGGTTTGCTGTGTCTGTCAGCGTAGTGTCCAGAGGCTGGAGGCCCTACCAGGAAACAGGCCAGTACACCAGGAGACGTGGAGGAGGCCGTAGGAGGGCAACAACCCAGCAGCAGGGCCGCTACCTCCACCTTTGTGCAAGGAGGAACAGGAGGAGCACTGCCAGAGCCCTGTAAAATGACCTCAAGCAGGCCACAAATGTGCATGTGTCTGCACAAACGGTTAGAAACTGACTCCATGAGGATGGTATGAGGGCCCAACGTCCACAGATGGGGTTGTGCTCACAGCCCAACACCAGGAACACCAGGACTGGCAAATTCGCCACTGGAGCCCTGTGCTCTTCACAGATGAAAGCAGGTTCACACTGAGCAGATGTGACAGACGTGACAGAGTCTGGAGACGCCGTGGAAAGTGATCTGCTGCCTGCAACATCCTTCAGCATGACCGGTTCGGCAGTGCGCTCGCCAGAGGTAGCCTGACTGCCATTAGGTACCAAGATGAGATCCTCAGACCCCTTGTGTGACCATATGCTGGTGCGGTTGGCCCTGGGTTCCTCCTAATGCAGGACAATGCTAGACCTCATGTGGCTGGAGTGTGTCAGCAGTTCCTGCAAGATGAAGGGATAGAAGCTATGGACTGGCCCGTCCGTTCCCCAGACCTGAATCCGATTGAGCACATCTGGGACATCATGTCTCGCTCCATCCACCAACGCCACATTGCACTACAGACTGTCCAGGAGTTGGCGGATTCTTTAGTCCAGGTCTGGGAGGAGATCTCTCAGGAGACCATCTGTCACCTCATCAGGAGCATGCCCAGGCATTGTAGGGAGGTCATACAGGCACATGGAGGCCACACACAATACTGAGCCTCATTTTGACTTGTTTTAAGGACATTACAACAAAGTTGAATCAGCCTGTAGTGTGTTTTTCCACTTTAATTTTGTGTGTGACTCCAAATCCAGGCCTCCATTGGTTAATAAATTTGATTTCCATTGATGATTTGTGTGATTTTGTTGTCAGCACATTCAACTTTATACAGAACAAAGTATTCAATGAGAATATTTCATTCATTCAGATCTAGGATGTGTTATTTGAGTGTTCCCTTTATTTTTTTGAGCAGTGTATATTGGCCTGGATGGGTAGGGTGCCATCCCCCCAATCACTCAACGTGATGCTAGTTTGCGCAGGCGTCTGTTAGCTGACACAGCAGATTTGGCTTTCCTCTGGGCGCGATCAGCTGTCCAATGACGTTGCATGCAGCGGTGCTTCACAGGTCTTAGGGGAAGCCTGTGTTAGCCTTCACCATCCTGAAGTGCTGATAGCATTGTGTGAAGAAAGTTTTTGTGAATTCTGCCCCTGGAGATAAACTAGTGTTTACATTGTACATTTGTATAATATGCCTTAGATTGCTGTTATGAACCTGTTGCTCATTTAAACACTACACACATATTCACAATTAAGTGATTAAGTGATACTTTTTTGATCCCACAACCAGGGAAATTCCACCTCCGCATTTAACCCATCCGTGAAGTGAAACACCACATACAAACTAGTGAACACACACACTAGGGGGCAATGAGCACACTTGCCCAGAGCAGTGGGCAGCCCTATCCACGGTGCCCGGGGAGCAGTTGGGGGTTAGGTGTCTTGCTCAAGGACACCTCAGTCATGGACTGTCGGCCCTGGGGATCGAACCTGCAACCTTCCGGTCACAGGGCCAGATCCCTAACCTCCAGCCCACGACTGCCCCAAAATGCATACATATTGCACCACACTGTTCTTTACAACCTGACCCCAGATCAGATCATAGCAGATGAGCTTATTCTAGGAATTGGCTCTAATGCGCAGTGATGAGCTGGCATACAGGGTGATCACTGTTGGTAAAATTGGCTGAAGTCTGTTACTGAAGGTTGTCTGCTGTTTGACCAATATTTCCTGTGAGAGGATGTGATACTATAATGTGACAGAATGCATGTGGATTCCATCGATCCATTTTCCTAGCCGCTTCTCCCTCACTGTCGCGGGGTTGGGGGGTGTGGGGGGGGGGGGGGGGTTGTTGGGCTGCTGGAGCCTATCCCAGCGGTCATCGGGTGGAAGGCAGGATACAACCTGGACAGGTTGCCAGTCCATTGCAGGGCATGCAGGGTTTACTAGTTCAAAAGTTATGTCACATAGTTGTCACATAACAGTTCAAGGTCAAATCCAAAATAATACAACCCCTGGAGAAAAAAAACAAGAAACTGAACCAGTAATCAGAAGGAAACACTCAGAAGACAGATGCAGTACCTTGCAAAAAGGCTAAGCTAACTAGGCTAACTACACAGACCACATGATACACGGAACAGGTGAAAATACTCAGTAATCAGGCGAGGCTGAACTTGGATGTATGTAGGGTGTATGTTGAGAAGACAGGGTCATGTGATCACTATGACTACAACACCAACATGTGTTCACTATGACTACAACACAAACATAGACGTTTTATTTACAAAGTTGGGGCGCTGTACAAAATTGAAATATAAACAGAATGCAATAATGTGCAAATCTTGTTATTTGCTTGAAAATTGCACAAAAATTACACTTTATTGGTTTTTGAAAAACATATGCCCATTTTGAAGTTGGTGCAACACTTTCAAAAAAAGTTGGGACGGGGGCATGTTTACTACTGTGTTTCATCACCTCTTCTTCTAACAATCTCTGTAAGTGCTTGGGAACTGAGAAGACACTGCTGTAGTTTTGAAAGTGAAATGTTGCTCAACAGTTCAGGGTCTCCTTTTTTGTACTTTTCTGTTTCATAAGACACCAAATCTTGTCAGTGGTGACAGGTCTGGAGTGCAGGCAGACTGGACTAAATATCCAGACTTTCAATATAGAGCCATGCTGTTCTAATACATGCAGAATGTGGTTGGGCCTTGTCTTGCTGAAATAAGTAAGGCCTTCCCTTGAAAAAGACATTGTCTGGATGGCAGCATATGGTTCTTTTGCTATTTTGCATTGAGAAACATTATCCTTGAATTGTTGTGCTATTTGCCTTCACAATCTTTCATAGAGTGGTGAACCCCTCCTCATCTTTACTTCTGAAAGACTCAGCCTCTCTGGCATGCTCTTT
Source organism: Pygocentrus nattereri (assembly GCF_015220715.1). Lineage (NCBI taxonomy): Eukaryota > Metazoa > Chordata > Actinopteri > Characiformes > Serrasalmidae > Pygocentrus > Pygocentrus nattereri. The sequence continues at coordinate 25,052,694 of NC_051219.1, read as the reverse complement.
GTATATCCAGTCATGTTACTGAACTGTTGCCAGTTAACCACCACATTTTTATATTATTACACAAACCAGCCTTTTGTTGCCCCATCCCAAGATGTTTTGGAACGTGTTGCTGACAACAAATTCAAAATAGGCACATTTTAAAAATTAAATAAAATGTCTTAATTTCAGCATTTGATATGTTGTCCTTGTACTATGTCCACACCATTACATTTTGTTTTTCTTTAAATTTTGCATAGCATTCCAACTTTTTCAGAAAATGGGTTGTACTATCCAAAACCACCAATGAACCTACATGTGTCTTCTGAGTTTTATATGGAATGTTGATGGTGGTAAAATAGTGGAGAATCTGAAAATAATCCATTTTTGTTGGGGACTGGTTGGCCTTGCAGGTGCCCCTCTACCAAATTTTGAAAAAAAGATGGAATTCTCACTTAAGTAATCTAATAGACTCAATAATGTGGTTTTTCACACTGACACACTGTTATCTATGAAGATGAACTAATGCAGGTCACAAAGCTGAAAAACATTTTGCTATACTCTAAAACAGATCATTCTTTAAAGTTTGTTTAGCGAAGGCAATGGTTCTGTTTAGAACTGTGAGTTCTATATAGAACATTTTGGATGCTTAGTGTTGTTTTTTTTGCATGATGAAACAGTTCTTCGGATTGATGGAGATTGTGTTGTATATAGTTTTGTATGAAGCCTTTTTCCATACATAAACCCTTTTTGTGGTGCTATATAGAACCATTTCTAAAAAGCTTTCATATAAAATCAGATACACATTCTCCAGTAATCCAAGGAACCATTTTATTATGCAAAGAATCCATTAAGGTCACAAATGGTTATTTATAGAACCACTGTCTTTACTGAAGAACCCTTGAAGAACCATTTCTTTAAGAATGAAAAACTATTTTTGGTGCTGTACAGAACCACTTTAATTTTAACATGCAAAGAAGCCATTAAGCATTCAAATAGTTCTATAAGGAACTCATGTTTCTAAACAGAACCATTGTCTTTACTAATGAACCCTTGGTTCAAACAGAACTCATGGTTCTAAACAGAACCATTGTCTTGACTAAAGATCCCTTGAAGAACCATATTTTTGAGAGCCTATATTAGCTTTCTAGTTCAGTAAATAACCAACGATACACTAAGCATGTACAGGCTGATCGTCTACATTTGGAATTAGAGGGAAAATTTGTTCTCCAAACTATGACATTTCTTTTTTTGCCTTTTTGTTTCTAACCTTCACTTTTCTCTTCTCTTCTACAGACACTCTGCTGTCGTCAGGGGAAGGTAGGAACAAATCTGTGGCCTTGATGTTGAAATCCTGCACTGTGGGTCTATATGTGTGGCATATGTTATTGAGCTGATGCAAACATTGACACTTGTGCAGAAAACTACATCTTACGTGTCTTCAGGAGCTTCATCTTTGAGACTATGTTGAGTGTGAAGTTGTGTTGGCCTTCTCTTTTGATTTTAACTCATCATTAATTCAGTTTATACCCTGAGTTTCTGCAGTGGTTTGCTAGATTGGTGAAAATAGTGTTTTCTCAGGTGTCTGAGATGCTAAGCTGTTGTTGACTGGCTTTGGATATCTGAGTATATGTCACTGAGTGTAAAGTTTCAACACTTTCACATTTTAGAAGATGATCTTGCTCAATGATCTAGATGATCTCTTAGTTCCTCAAATGGTTGGGAAATGGTAGAAAAGCAGTCATGAATCCTATATTATTTAATTCTTCAAAATGTCCTGATTTTTTAATGGAAACTTGCCAATACATCTCAAACTCTTTAGCACCTCAAGAGGTTCTGAAACGTTGGTGGAAAAGTGCTGATTGTTCTGGAACTCTTTAGTTCCTCAAACGGTTATAAAGCCTCTGTAATTTCTTTCTCAGATGGTTCTGGAACCTTGATGAAAAAAAGCCCATAGTCCTGGAACTCTTTAGATTTCTAAATGGTTTGGAATCCTTGGAGCTTTTTAATTCCTCAAACAGTGATAAAGTCTGTATTAGGTCTTATCTTTCTTATTGTTACTCAGATGGCTCCAAAACCTCAGTGTTTGTAGTTCTGAAACTCCTTGGCTTTTCAAAAAGTTTTGAAATTTTGGTGTAAACCAGCACCTACAGTTCTAGAATTCTCAACTTCCTGAAAGGGTTCTGAAAACTGAAAGTGAAGAATTAGCTACATTTCTGTAAGTCTTAATTTTTTCAAAAGGATGTAGAACCTCAGGGGAAAAGAATCAATGGTTCTGGAATTCTAGTACCTTAAAGGTTCTGGAAATTAAATGGAAACAAAATATTGTTCTTCAAGTATTCTTTAGTTAAGGCAGCAGTTCTATTTAGAACAATTTCATGCTTAAGTGGTTCTTTACAAGGTGCAGTGGTTCTTTAGATTGATTAAGAATGTGCTGTGTATGATTCTACATATAAGCTTTTTGACAATAGTTCTGTATAGTACCAAAAAGGAATCTACTACTGTTACAAGTGTGTAACAATATAAAAATACCATATGCCTCCCATTTTCCATCAATCTGAAGAACAGTTTCACCATGCAAACAACTATTTAAGCATGCAAAGGGTTGTTTGAATGTTCATGGCTTTACCATTGCCTTTACTAAAGAACCCTTGAAGAACATATATATATATATATATGGGTGGAAATGTGACTATTCAAAGTCTTGGATTATGTCATTAAGAAGACAATGTCTCCATGTTGGTAGGTGAGCTGTAACTCTGACTGTGTCCGTTAGAGCTAGTCTCATCACTGTTACTGCAGATACAGCCCTACAGGTGGATAAACACCAACAAAACATACCACAAAAATGACCACAAAAAACAAAAAAGATGAAAAGGTATGTAGACGCTTTAGATGCGTCACCAGAAAATGCTACTAGGAGATTAGCTGGAATGGTGGATCCCTATAACCTCCAGAGTTCAGATGCCATAATTTGCCTGAAGTAATTCTTTAAATTATCTAAAAAAATTATTAATTCTTCTCAATGAATGTTTTAATTCACTTCAGTAAATCCATTAATTTAATTCAGTAAATGCTCCTTAATCAACAAACACCTCAGACTTTCTCTTGGAGGTGTTTAAAGAGCAGCACAGCAGAGCAGCTGTTGAATGCCGCCTCCCAAACACACACTTCTGTACTTCAACTTCTACACTAATAAGTGTACTTTTAATGGTATATGCACTATTTTACACACTATATAGTGAGCTAGCATGAGTAAATCTCAGCCATTTAGGTTCCAGCTTTTGTTTGTTATCACTACAGCAACAAGTGAAATAAAATCATGGTAGTAGACTTTGAATAAGATTTAAAGTGTTAAAATGCTTTACTGCCTTTGCTGGACCAGTTTATGACTTTTTTTGTTTGTTTGTTTGTTTTTTGTTACACACAGCCACAGTGCTGCTGAGTGAACTTGATGTTGCCACCAAACTGGTGGCAGGGCCTCTTTAGCTCCTCACAAGTTTCCTGGACCTTGGTGGAGGAGCTTCTGTGGCTTCCTAATTCATTAGTTCCTGAAAGGTTCTGGGTGGCACAGCACATATAGCATGCCCTTGTTAAGTCAGTGGTTCATGATCCCAGTCCTGGAAAACTCAACGTAACAAATCTGAATTAACGCTTCAGCTCATTAGCAGAGCTGGGTCACATGGGGACAGACATATGCAGAGCGTGAGGATCTTCATGTCTGGGGCTGAAAAGCGTTGCTTTGGGAGCTAATTGGAAGGATCTGAATGAAGAAGAATAAACCTTGTTAGTGTCTTTCTATATGTCCCAGTCATCTTTGAGACCTTGGAGTTTCTATGCGTCAGTCACCTTTGAGTCCTGACAACATTTTGCATTGTTACTTATCCTTCATCATGTAATTACAGACAGATAACACAATAGCTAATCAGATCCACCTACATTACAAACAACTCTCATTCTTTTGGTGCACTAAAAGAACAGATACATTTTTTTGCATCCAAAGAACAGATTAATCATGCAAAGTGCTCTTTGAGTGTTTGTAGCGCTACATAGAACCACTTTAACCTTTGAAGAACCACATTTTCAAGCACTAATAATCTATGTGGAATTCTGCTTTTAATTATTATTGGTGTAGCAAGCAGTGTTTAAACTGTTTATTTCACATTTTAAGATCAAAATGAATAAACCAAAAGGTAAAATAAAAAATAGTCTAAATTGATCAGTAATAGCAGCAAAAATGCATATTTAAGCCTGTCAACCCAACTGATTTCATAATAAGGGCGTGAGCACCAAAACTCAGCCGTTTAAATTTAGCTGTTTAGATTTAGCTGTTTAGTTTGCGGAATCTCAGGGAACAGCCGTTGTCCAAAGCCCAGTTTTGGGCTGCATCAGATGGATGGATTCACAGATTGTAGTGAGATTTCTTCACGCTTGGCCAGCATCTGCTGAACATATGCAAATGCAGCAGAATGTAGTCTTCAGTGACTGTGCTAGGTCTATATTTCATTTATTTATTCATTAACATGCCTCACACACACTCTCTCCAATACACACACACCTCCCACACGTGCAAACACACCCTCACACTGCTGTATCTGTGGTGTGTGGTGATGAATGCAGTTTGTTCGCTAAATCTGGCAACCCACTTAATCACTGGCTGGGATAGTCTGCGCTAGCATAGTCCAAACACTCTCAGTGCACAATAATGAAAACATCAAAAATGTGAAACAACACTTACAGAGTAACAAACATGTGAACCAATCACTGCTGTCTTCAGTCAATAAAACACACACAATGTTTACTTTATTACCACCACCACTACTACTACCACCACTACTACTACCACTACTACTACTACTTCTAATAATAATAATATTTATTATTATTGTTGTTGTTATTATTATTATTATTATTATTACAAGGTTTTGGAGTGTTTATAACACATGTAATATGTAGGTATTTAAAATAAATCCAGACTCTGACACAGAGAGAGAGAGAGAGACACTGAGAGACAAAAGACAGATTGAGAGGAATAAGAAAATGAAAAGAGAAATGGTGAGAGCAAGAAATACAAGAAAGCAAAATTAATGAAAAGAAAGGAGGGAGGGAAAGAAGAGGAGGGGTGAAAGAAAAGAATTAGAGCAGGGATAGCTAAGGAAGAGAAATGAGAGAGAGAGAGAGGATAGAGGTCAAGGATAAGGAGAAAAGAATAAGGGAAAAAGAGGAAAAGGACAAAACAAAGAAGTGAAAGGAAAGAAAGATAGAGAAAGAAAAGAAAGGAAAGAGAGACAGGTGGAAAGGACAGAGCTAAAAAAAGAAGTGATAGACAGACAGAGAGCATGAAGAGAAAGGTGAGTTCAAAATGGAAAGGAGAGAGCGAGAAGAGAAAGCAAAAGAAAGAGAGAAGTAGAGGAGGAAAAGAGCGAGAATGACAGAGAGAACAGAAAGGATAGAACTAAAGAACTGACAGGAAGGATAGAGAGAAATGAAAGATAGAGGAATAGTAATATGAGAGAAACGATAGAACAAAAGAACAGATAATTAAAAAACAGAGTGAGAGAGAGATAAAGAGATAGAGAAGAAAGAGCTGAAGGAGTGCAATAGATAGAAAGATCAAGCTGATGTATGGTGGTCTGTTAATGCCCAGCTGCCCACAGATCCCTCTTAACTTCCTCAGTGTGCGGAGCTTCTTCTTCGTCTCTCCTGAAAGCTTTTTTTTTTTTTTTTTTTTTTGCGTGTGTTTTTCAACATGCTGTCTGGCTTAAGAGGCATTTAAAGCACTGGGAGGTTTCAGTGAAGCGTCATGCTGACCTTTTATCCAGCAGATGTACAGCATTAGCTAATGGATGAGGATCTACGGCCGACTTTGCGTTCGTGTCGAGATGGAAAATGATTTATTTATAAGTAAATTAGTGCACCATGCAGAACTGAGCAAATTCTGTCAGCGTTTACAGAACGAAGGCGTTTTCGCTCATCAGGGAGAAACACAACATTTTAAATGGAATAATATGTAATACTGACAATAAGCTTTTAAAATGGGTACTGCAGTCCAAATCCAAAATGTGGGAGTTTTGTGCGCCTCATCACCTCCTCACCATACTGACGTGGGTTAACAGGTTGAAGATGCTGAACCTACACGAATGAGAGCAATAATACATTTTGACAATGGCAATTGTTTGCAAATTATAAATCAGCTCATGTTTTTTATAACTCTGTCAGTGTTAGCTAGATGAATGGCTGGCTATGTACAGTACCCGAAGCTAAGCTCATCTTCCGAAAAAACAAAAGTCCACTATTCTGAAAATACTCTCTGCCTTTGAAGAAGCTGAAGTCAGCTTCTTATTTGCCAGCTTCTTGTTCGAATTTTCCCTTTCCACCTTAAGGGTGCAGTAGTTACAGTCTATATCATCACTGATCAATGTGATCAGATATTAATCTCTGAGTTAGTGAGCTCTACTAAAGCCAGAATAAACTGATAAATCAATGTGATGATCAGTTGTTAATCTCAGTGTTACTGAGCTCTGAGTAGACTGATAAATCACTGTGATGATCAGTTATTAATCTCAGTGTTACTGAGCTCTGAGTAGACTGATAAATCACTGTGATGATCAGTTATTAATCTCAGTGTTACTGAGCTCTGAGTAGACTGATAAATCACTGTGATGATCAGTTATTAATCTCAGTGTTACTGAGCTCTGAGTAGACTGATAAATCAATGTGATGATCAGTTGTTAATTTCAGTGTTACTGAGCTCTGAGTAGACTGATAAATCACTGTGATGATCAGTTATTAATCTCAGTGTTACTGAGCTCTGAGTAGACTGATAAATCAATGTGATGATCAGTTATTAATCTCAGTGTTACTGAGCTCTGAGTAGACTGATAAATCACTGTGATGATCAGTTATTAATCTCAGTGTTACTGAGCTCTGAGTAGACTGATAAATCACTGTGATGATCAGTTATTAATCTCAGTGTTGCTGAGCTCTGAGTAGACTGATAAATCAATGTGATGATCAGTTGTTAATCTTAGTGTTACTGAGCTCTGAGTAGACTGATAAATCAATGTGATGATCAGTTGTTAATCTTAGTGTTACTGAGCTCTGAGTAGACTGATAAATCAATGTGATGATCAGTTGTTAATCTTAGTGTTACTGAGCTCTGAGTAGACTGATAAATCACTGTGATGATCAGTTATTAATCTCAGTGTTGCTGAGCTCTGAGCAGACTGATAAATCACTGTGATGATCAGTTATTAATCTCAGTGTTGCTGAGCTCTGAGCAGACTGATAAATCACTGTGATGATCAGTTATTAATCTCAGTGTTACTGAGCTCTACTAAAGACTGAGTAGACTAATGAATCAATGTGATCAATTATGAATATCAGTGTTACTGAACTCTGCCAAAACCTAAGTAGACTAACTACTCCATTATTACACAGTAACTACATAGCAACTACACAGGAACTGTCCACTTATTAAAGTGTAATTGTAATACTACACTACAGGAAAGTTTCTGTGTAGTTGTTATATATACATACAGTGTAGGTATAGAATAGTATTAATCAATGTGATGTGAAGAGGTCAATATGATGAGAAGGATGCTTATGTTATTCATGTGTAACTACACAGTTATTAGAAACACTTAATATTAAGTGGGACCATTATTCTCGTCAGTTATTCATCTCAGTGTTACTGAACCTTTACTGTTAAATGTATTGACAAAATAATTACATAAAGAAAGTTTTTTCCATGTTCCATGTACCAGTATGTGTTGGAAATGTATTCCTAATATAATATGAATACATTACTTATTTATGTATTTTTTAATGTAACAAACTAGTGTACTGAATACATTCAAGACAGTGTGTTCAGTATTCAGTCCTCACTAATTTTCTGCCCCGTCCTGCTTATGCCAGCATCTCCAAAAGAAAAACGAGGTCAGCTCTGCTTTCACACAGACAAAGATTAATGTCAATCATTTACTCTGGAGAGAAACTCACGAAAGGAAACACAGTGCAATGAAGCGGAGACAGAACACATTTGGACATCAACGTAAACGTCTAAAGCAAAGCCTCGATCCCCCTCAGTGCACAAGTTTACTCTTATCTCAGCATAATTAGCTGTTTATTCCCTCACTCCTTCTCCCCTCCCTTTTTCCCATCACTTCCTCAACTCTTTGAAAGAGAGAAAGAGAGAGAGTAAAAGAGACAGAGACACACAGAGGGGGAGTTAAAAAGGAGAACGAAGCTGTGGGCGATCAATAAGCAGTGGCTTCTTTGTAAATCTTGCCGTCGTCAGTTGCACTTCAGACGTCTGAGGTCTGAACTCGTTCTGGCAGATCAGAAATATCAATCAAGCGTGTGTTTGGGGCGGGGGGCCGGAGTGATAAAGAGTGTGTGAGGTTGTTTTTTTGACCTGTAACTGTCACATTGCGTGTTCTATGGGTTTTTTTATCCCACCGCAGCCCCTCTGGACGTCCCGTCAAATCCTGAATGACACTCTGATCTGCTTTACAAACACCATGAGGTTTCAGACTTCATTAGCACTGTTAGAACTAAACGGCTGATCTGCACTGGGCCACACTCAGTAGAGAGAGAGAGAGAGAGAGAGAGAGAGAGGCTGATGACAGACAGTAAAAACTAAGGCTGTCTTTAAGGACACTTTCATCCAAACAGGAGTAATAATAATAAGCATTATTTAACCACATGTTAGCGTACTGAAACTTTAGCAGCCTGTAAATGATAACGCTGATGCTTTATCCATCTGTAAACATTTAAATACCACAGATTTAGCAGCATGTTTAAATGCTAAATCTTTAGCCGTCTGTAAACGTTTATATCAAGCTTTAACAGTAAATGTTTAAAAGCTAAAGCTTCAGTGACGTGTGTTTACATAAAGGTTTGCTGTGTGGAAATGTTAAAGCAGTATATACATGATTAAATGCTGAAGTTTGAGCTTCCTGTTTAAATGCTAAAGCTTTTGCGGCATCTAAATATTTAAGCGTTGATGTTTTAGCAGCTTATGTTAATGCTAAGCATTGAACAGCCTGCAAATGTTTAAATGTTGAAGTTTAGTGTCTTGATGAAATGCTAATGTTTTGGTAGCCTGTAATCATTTAAATGCTAAAGACTGAGCAGCCTGTAAATGTTTAAATGTTTAGATTTTTGGCATCTTGTTTAAATGCTAAAGCTTTAGCTTTATGTTTTAGCCCTGTGTTTGAATGTTTGAATGCATAAATGTTTAAAGCTGAAAGCCTTCACTGACAGTATTGATGAGTGTGAGAATCACTAGCCTGTTCTTGTGATGAATTGATTCTTGGTGCTAATCGGCAGGAGAAGTGTTTAGAAATGCTCCCAGAGGAATGGATACGACCTCCACAGCTTATAGTTACAGATAACACCTCACTAATTCCCCTAGAGTACACCCACGCACAATCACACACACACACACACACACACACACACACACACACACACACACACACAGACACACACACACATATATATATATATATATATATATATATATATATATATATATATATATATATATATATACACACACATACAGTTACAGGTGTATCATTTACATCAGAAATAAAATCATAAAATGCTGTAAAGTTATTATTTTGGGTTTTTCTGAATGTGTATATATATCTTCAAATAAAACCAATTTGGTTGTTTAAATAAACCTTTCTTAGGTAAACAGTGGCTTAGTATTCTGTGGTGTCCCTTCACTTGTTAATAAAAAAGATACAGCCAAACAAACAGCCAAAATAAATATCTGTATTGTGCACAATAGCAAAAAAAAGAGAGAAATCTTTATCACTTTCTTACTTTCTGACACAGCTTTTCTGTCAGAATCAGTGCTTAATGTTGCACAGTCAAATTTCTACAAAGCTGAAGTTGGCTTCTTATTTCTCAGCTTTCTCTTTGAATCTTCTGTTCTACTGTAAATAGAGTGGCAATTGGACTATCACAGTGTACACTGTACGCCCACTGTAACTGCTGCACCATTTAAGGTGGAACTGGAAATTTCTAATAAGAAGACAGTTGAGGCTCTGCTGCATTTTCATTTGAAACATTACTGACTCAGACCAATGTCCTTAAAGTGAAGTCTGTCCACTCAACGGCTATTCACCCCATTAGCCTCAATCAGCTCATCCCTATTCCGATCCCAGATCCTCTGACTTCTCGCAGTGTTTGGAGGTGGCCTAGCAGGAGGCCGGGATGTCACACTTAGGTTGAGTAGATACCAATGACACCTAAACTAAAAGCTATGTACAGAGATCTCCAAAGCGAGGGGGCTTTTCCCACTCATGACTTAAACAGCAGTCTGATTGTCTCTTTTCATTGAAGGGCAGGGATTTCATAATAAACACACAGTGTCTCTTTTATAATGTTTTTGCTCAGACCCTCTAAAAAGGCTAGCGTTAGCATATTTTACATTGTTTGTACACTGTAAAAGTGGCTCATCAGCTCAACCTAATAAATTACTTGATGTAGTATCAAACAATTGAATTAATTGTTGTCAACTTTTTGTATTTATTTTGATTGAATAAAACTAGTTCAGTTCCTTTTTACCACATGAACTAGGTTGAACAGATGAGCCATTTTTTACAGTGTACATCAATCCGACAAAACTCGGAAAACTACCAGAGGATGAATTTCAACCAGTTTACAATCCAACACTAATACAGACTCTACATAACTCTACTACACTCAGCATATGTTTAAGTTATGGTCTTGTATTGTTTTGCATAGTAAAGCATATCTGAAACCTGAAGCAAATGCTCAGGGCTCGGGGGGCTGCAGCAACACCTCCTGCCCAACCCTGAGCTATTGTTGCCATTCCCAGTCCTTCACCTCAGCAACCAAAACATCGCTTTGGCCTCTTTTACTGTAATTTTTTTCTAATAAAATCTGTTTTTTTCTTTGTTTCTTTTTTTCTTTCTTCTTTTTTTTTGTTTTTGTTTATTTTGAGGGATATTTTTCCTCGTGGAGAGCAGACTAAAGTCCCAGCAGTCACTAAATGTTAATGATTTAATCACACATACAAAATGACCACCTGTCAGAAGGAACACAGATTCTATCTCCCATTATTAATTGTACGTTCTTCTCTCTTTTTTAGTTAATCTACTTTATTGCTTTCAAATGCTTGAATAAATGACCTTAATTAATCACTGTTCTGTTACTAGGGCTGATTAGATGATGGACATAAACCATGCACATATCTCTCTGTTATTAATTAACTCAACTATTTTATCTTCCCCACTGTAAAAGATCAGCAGTAATTGCGATTCGTCTTGTTCTTATTAGCGTAGATGGAACAGCGTTCACTCTAAAACACATGCTGGTGCTAGACGGTGAGTTTTGGAGTGGACTGGGGGCAGAAAATCAATTGTTGACCAGTTAGAACAAACTGAATTATTTTCTGTGTGCAGAGATGCTGCAAATACCCCTAGAAGTAGACTTACTATCATCAGCATCCAAATTTCCCAATTATTTAAATGCATTCACTTAATTGCATTAATACACTTTAGGCAATACTTTTACATTCAGTTTACATTCAAGTCTGCACTTCCAGCCTTTTTTGCTTGTTTCAGTGTCATGAAATGACAAAAATACGAAGAAAAATATGTAAAAGATCAAATTATAAAAACATATCCCCTCTTCAATCTTGGTTCTTCAAAAAGACAGTTATTCAAGGGCTTTTTAGTAAAGAAAAATGGTCCCACTTTATATTAAGTGTCTCTAATAACAGCGTAGTTACAGGTGAACAACATATGCAACAACAATGTAACTACTAATGGTTTATTCAATGTTACAGTTGGATTACAGAAGTATACCTTATGTAATTACACATGTGCATCAACTTCAGTTTTGCCTAATGTAATTACACAAGTGTATCTTAATAGTTTTAGCAGTCTGTTGTCTCTCATGTAATTACACGAATAACACAAATGTAATTGACTAAATCAGCAGTAGTTACATTGTTGTTGCATTTGTTATTCATGTGTAACTACAAAGTTATTAGAAACATTTAATATAAAGTGGGACCAAAAAAAAAAAACTCAGAACAAGTTCTAGCACAGCTAGGAAGTACAACCCCAATTACAAAAAAATTAGGATGCTGTGTAAAATGTAAATAAATGTAAATAAAAACAGAATGCAATGATTTGCAAATCTCATAGACTAATATTTTATTTACAATAAAACATAGAACACATATCAAATGTTGAAAGTGAGACATATTACCTGTTTATATAATAAAATTCATGTTTATTTCATGAAAAACATTAACTCATTTAGAACCTGATGTCAGCAACACATCTCAAAGGGGCAAAAAAGGCTGGAAAAGTAAGTGGTACTAATAAAATACAGCTGGAGGAGCAATTTGCAAGTATCACGCATTTTAGAGAGTCTCTCAGAAGCAAAAATGGGTAGAGGTTCACCAATCAGCAAAAAACTGTGTCTAAAAATTATGGAACAATTACAGGAAAATGTTCCTCAGTATAAAATTCTGAACACTTTGGACATCCCACCATCTACACTACATTATATCATCACAAGATTCAGAGAATCTGGACAAATCCCTGTACACAAAGGGGCAAGGCTGACGGTCAGTATTGGATGCTTGTGGTCTTCGGGCCTTCAGGCGGCACTGCATTAACAACAGCGAACTGTGCAATCCACAAATGCAAGCTGTATCATGCAATGAAGAAGCCGTACATCAACACGATACAGAAATGCCGCCAACTTCTCTGGGCCAAATCATGTTTATAACAGAAAATGGCACAATAGAAAACTGTGGTCAAATATATCAAAATTTGACATTCTTTTTTTGGAAAACACAGACACTGTCCATCCAGCATGTTATCCACATTTTGTCAACACACAGTTCAAAAGCCTGCGTCTCAGATGGTATGGGGTTGCATTGGTGCCTATGGCGTGGGCAGCTTACACATCAGGAAAGGCACTATCAATGCTGAAAAGTATAGAGGTTTTAGAACAGCATATGCTCCCATTCAGACCACATCTCTGTCAGGGAAAGATTTGCATATTTCAGCAAGACAATGTTAAACCACATCACAACAGCATGTATCTGTCCATTGCCATCAATCATTTGAGCGATTCAAGGTTTCTTTGCATTGTGAAGTGGTTGTTTAGATACATAGAGAATATTCTGTAGAAGTTTCTATATAGAAACTTTTTAAAAGGGTTCTATATAGCACTAAAAAGGTTCTTGTGTTGTTACAAGCTTGACATCATAACAATAGCAGAACCTCTTTGGGTGATATACTTTTGCCATTTCACTATGGAATAAACACTTTGTGTTGAATGTTCTATACAGAACCACTTTCTTTACTAAAGAACCATGTTTTTGAAGAATGCATTCACAAAAACAAATATTGTGTAAATTGAAAATTTAGACTCTGCACTTTCCACAAAATCTCTCCACTGGTTTCAATGAGCTATGAATTAGAGATATTTATTAAACAACAGCACACTTTTTAACAGTTAGTTCTGTGTTTTTGTCCAAACTGGATGATTCCTCTGACCTTAACTTAATTCTGTTAATGGCAGTAAGTCTGAAAGTTGTTTTGTTTGAACACAGAATGCTCACAGAGCCTTTGGCCTTGCTAATTCATGCAGATATCACACATGCACATATTCATAGTGTAGAAAAGCAGCGAGAGGAGGCTTCACCCTCCACCAGCCTGACAGACACACCAATTAAACAAACATCTCGCTTCCACGAGCAAAAGAACTGGAGAAAAATTGTCGCCACGGAAACGGCAGATGGGTCCCTTCCTCAGTCCTCCATAAAACAGGACGAATAAGAGGGGAGAGAAAAAAACAAACAACAAAGCTGCGAAAGTTTCTGACAGACTGCAGAAGAAGCGGATTTTCTTCTCATTCTAAGGCTTTGGGCTGAGCCATTTTTGTTGGTTTGTTTATTTCTTTGTTGTTTTCTTCCCTATTTTTCCTAAACCACTCCATGTCTCCTACTAATCTGTGAGAAGAAGACATGTTGTGAATGAGTAATCTATCATTACATCCCTCACGGCTCATATTTAGCTTTCCTCCACCAGAAAAGCCAAGTACATTGTATTGAATTAAATTATATTGAATTGAAATATACTGAGTTGAACAGAAAGGAGACAAAGTCAAAATCAACCCTCCTTGTCCTATGTACATCAAATTTGATGTCTCTATTTAATCTAAAACAGAAATGCAGTTCAAACATTTCCTGAACCTGTAGAGTTGCCCTTTCCATCCCATCTTATCATGAGGTCGAACGTGACTCACATCCAAAGTTTATTAATAACTATATTAACTATGTTAAACTCTTTTCAAAAAGTTCTATATGGAACCACATAAAACACATTCCTCATCAATCTGAAGAACCTTTTCATCATGCAGAGAACTCTGTAATCATGCTAAGTGTTCTTTGAGTGTGGTGGTTATTTAGAACCATTTTCTTTTCTAAGGAACCCTTGGAGGACCATCTTTTTTTAAGTGTGTATATTTGAATCATGTAAATGAGAACAGTGTTTGTCTCTGAAATCTTCTGGGGCTTAGTTAGCAATATATTGCATTATATGTAAGGCTAACTGTTAGCTTTTTACCAATTAGCTAAATTTGAAGAAAAAAAAACAGACACACTTAACCAGTGCCATGGGTTAAAACATCCATCCATCCATTTTCTAAGCCGTTTCTCCCTCAGGGTTGCGGGGAGGGGGCTGGAGCCTATCCCAGTGGTCATTGGGCGGAAGGCAGGATACACCCTGGACAGGTCACCAGTGGGTTAAAACATGTTTAAGGTTAAAAAGTCAAAGTAAATTTTAATTCTAATTTCCAGTTGACAAACATTCTTGAATAGGTGGGATTATCATTCACGGTGAGAAACATTTTTGAGTTGAGCTATCTTTCTTAGTGGGTTTTCTTATGATGTCAAGCTTGTAACAATAGAAGAACCCTTTTTGGTGCTATATAGAACCATTTTCAAAAATATGGAGCTATATAGAACCGTACGCAACACATTCCCTGTCAATCTGAAGAACTATTTCACCATGCAAAGAACAATTTAAACATGCAGTTGGTTCTTTTGGTGTTCATGCTTCTATATAGAACCATTTTTAGTAAAGAACCCTTAAAGAACTGTCTTTTTTAAGTGTGTATGTTTGAATCATTAAATTAAAGTGTGTATTGTTATGATATCTCGCTTTGAACAATAGAAGAACCTTTTTGTTGCTATATAAGAACCATTTTCAAAGAGGTACATTATAGAACCATATACAACACATTTTCTTATCAATTTGAAGAACCATTTTAACATGCAGAGGCTCTATATACCACCCCAATTCCAATGAAGTAGGGACATTGTGTAAAACAAATAAAAACAGAATATGATCGTTTGAAAATCCTTTTCAACCTATATTCAATTGAATACACTACAAAGACAAGATATTTAATGTTCAAACCTACAAACTTTATGATTTTTTGCAAATTATTCACTCATTTTGAATTTGATGCCTGCAACACATTGCAAAGAAGTTGGGACAGGGGCATGTTTACCACTGTCTTACATCACCTTTCCTTTTAACAACACTAAGTAAGCATTTGGGAACTGAGGACACAAATTGTTGAAGCTTTGTAGGTGGAATTCTTTGCCATTCTTGCTTGATGTACAACTTCAGTTGCTCAACAGTCCGGGGTCTCTATTATGAAGCGCATATTTTACGCTTCATAATGCAGCACACATTTTCAATGGGAGACAGGTCTGGACTGCAGGCAGGCCAGTCTAGTACTTGCACTCTTTTACTACGAAGCCACGCTGTTGTAACACGTGCAGAATGTGGCTTGGCATCGTCTTGCTGAAATAAGCAGGACGTCCCTGAAAAAGACGTTGCTTGGATGGCAGCATATGTTGCTCCAAAACCTGTATGTACCTTTCAGCGTTAATGGTGCCTTCACAGATGTGCAAGTTACCCATGCCATGGGCACTAACACACCCCCACACCATCAGAGATGCTGGCTTTTGAACTATGCGCTGATAACAATCCAGACAGTTCTTTGTCCGGTGTTGTTGATATATGGCTTTCACTTTGCATGGCAGAGTTTTAACTTGCACTTGTAGATGGAGCGACGAACTGTGTTCACTGACAGTGGTTTTCTGAAGTGTTCCTGAGCCCATGTGGTTACAGAATGATATCAGTTTTTAATGCAGTGCCACCTGAGGGATCAAAGGTCATGGACATTCAATGTTGGTTTTCTGCCTTGCTGCTTACTTGCAGAGATTTCTCCAGATTCTCTGAATCTTTTGATGATATTATGGACTGTAGATGATGAAATCCCTAAATTCCTTGCAATTGCAAACGTTTGTTTGTAACCATTGCTTGTAAACGACTGAGCCTTTCAGGGATGCTCCCCTTACCCAATCATGACACTCACCTGTTTCCAATTAACCTGTTCACCTGTAGAATGTTCCAAACAGGTGTTTTTTGAGCATTCCTCAACTTTCCCAGTCTTTTGTTGCCCCTGTCCCAGCTTCTTTGGAATGTGTTGCAGGCATCAAATTCAAAATCAGTGAATATTTGCAAAAAACAATAAAGTTTATCCGTTTGAACATTAAATATCTTGTCTTTGTTGTGTATTCAATTGAATGTAGGTTGAAAATGATTTGCAAATCATCGTATTCTGTTTTTATTTATGTTTTACACAACGTCCCAACTTCATTGAAATTGGGGTTGTGGAATTTTCTTGACTAAAGAGCCCTGGAAGAACCATCTCTTTTAAGAGTGCGGTTGAACTTCGACCATATTTTCATTTTAAAACTATTTGCAAGCTGGACCAGGACTTGTTCTGGGCTTCTTCTTTTCAAAAGTAAGTATTAAAATCTACATGAACATCTGTTATCCTTACAAAACACTTCATAATCTTCCTCCTCCACTGTTCGTACTGCACATTCCCCATGTGTTTACCCAGCAAGATGGTTGCTGACCTTTAGAGTTAAATTTTTCTTCAAACTTTAAGTTATTTCAGGAAAATACAGAAAAAGATTGGGCGTCTCTTTGATGAAGATGCTGAAATATTGCTTAGCCGCAAGTGTCTGTTAGATCTAAAACCACATCTTGCGTCGACCCTCTCCCTGCTGTGTAAATATTGAGAAATTTATGATGTTCTTGGTTGGACTAAACACTGGAGACAATGGAGGAGGGAGAGGAGGATAGAGTGCATGGAGTCTGCAGTTCCTCCCCTTCTCCTTCGCCTAAAGCCATGATTGATTCTGCTCCTGTGGACGATTGTGTTCATCCAGAGAGACAAAGGCAGGGGAGCTAAGCGGCCGCCAAAGCAAACACACAACAGACAGCTGGGGGAAAAGGCGAAGGAATGCAAGAATGAGAAAACGAAGGAGTAGCGCCAGACTAAACACAGCCACCCAGCGAGGTGCGTTGACCCTCTCCAATGAGCTACTGTACCGCTGGACAACTTTGCTCCCCACCTTAAGGGAGATGTTATTCTATCTCCAAGGCAAACGAAAGCGGTACATTCTGTAAAACATGGAGCCAAAATTGATACCATGTTTTAGAGGAGGTGAAGAGTTCAGGGAGCTTAAAATGGATGTTGGTCAGAGAGGAGATTTCTGCAAATATGCTAGTGCAGACAGCTACTTTCTGCTAGTTTTCTGTCCCACATTTTAATACCTCAAAGAGTTCCATTTTGCTTGTTGTCTTTGCTCTTTACATTTATTGTGTTTTTGTGCTAATAACGTTAATTTCCTGCTTACCTCATGGTACAAAAGTAGCAGAAAAGCCTTAAAAAGACTGACCAACATTAGTGTAGCGTCTAGCTTTCAGACCATTATTCATGCAGTTTGTTTGTTCCCTTCATTTCTTTTGTACAATATTTACTGTCTAAAACATCTTCTTTTCAGATGCATAAATGCACTACCAGGGCACACTGCAATCTTAAGTAACATAAAAGGCCTGACAGAGATTGAGTAGTATTAGCCTTGTGTTAAAAATGATTAATACAAATCCATTATTTTTCAAGCCAATATTTGCAAGCAGTCCTATTTGGATGGGATTAAATGTACACAGGGTCCTGGGTAATTTCCTGTTCTACAGATGCTACTCTGTGATTTTATTGCCATCCAGATCAGTCATGTCAGTGTTTTTCTCCCTTCAGATCTTATGCTTTTCATCACCCTCAGTTTTGCTGGTTTTAGTCCAGTCTGAATACACGTCCACAATTTTCCAAGAAGATGTTGCATCATATGGAATAAAAGGGTTTGACTGCTAATACTCAGTGTATTTAGTCTCTTAGTGAAATTATCCTTATGAAACACTTGTCAAACCCTGTTGGAAAAAAAAACAAACAAACAATAACAGCAGCAAAACAAGTGTATGTTGTGTTTTGATTCTGGCATGATCATGCTGGGATGACCAGCTAACCCAGCAGCAGACCAGCAGTAGACCAGCTTTGACAAGCAAAACAGGCAAAAAACAGTATCGCTGGTCACCACGTGTTTTGATGCTGGCATGATAGTCAGCCAGCATGATCATGCTGGAGTGACCAGCTAAACCAGTGGGAGAGCAGTAGCAGGAGATTGTGATTGTGAGTAGGTGATTAAATCACAACTACAGGTATAAAGCATGTCATATTCACAATATCTTGCCTTCATCAGTGTATTGTATTTATATATGTTTCTGTAAATGTTTGAAGATATAATCATATAATAAACCTCAAACTAGCTTTGTAAGACAGGATTGTGGTAGTTAGTCTCATTGTAATTGGGAGATCTAGCTTTGAACTTTTTCATTACCACTCTTTTCCTTTTTTTACATGATTTATTATGTCTTAAACTATCTATGACATCCAATTATGGGGTATCTTGTAGAGCCACCAACAGCTCATACACATCAAGCTGATAAAATGTCAACAATATGGCTGCAGGATGCTTTTGCGAATACTATCTGTAATCTTACTAACCGATATGAAGGAGTGTTCCTTTATACTTTGCTTTGTTGGAATTTTATCTATACCCTTCCTTTAAAAAAAGTGTTTCTGTCTAATAAATCTATGCAAGGCCTTGTTTGTTGTTCCCCATCAAACAGCTTTCAGTAGTTTCAATATTAGCCGCTTATACTGATGAAAATCCATTTAAAATGAATATCACTTAGTATTATGTAGACAATACCCTGCTAACCAATTCCACTTGACTGCATTAGTAGAATGTAAATACAGTTGATTCCAGAGCTTGTTAGGTTTTTAATTATGTAAATGCAGAATTGCATTTAAACAATAAAAACAAAAGAGTACAGCAAAACAACAATGCTAACTCTTCACTTTTAAGAGTTAACTATTGGATTCTTCATAGTGCAGTGCAATCAAAACCAAAATAAAACCCCCAACAGCCCCATAAACGAAATGCAAAGAGAGCTAGCAGGTGAACTGTTAGCCTCTCAGAGGCATCTTCTCTCATTCAGCCTGAGCCTCAGGAGACACAGGCTGCTCAGAAGGATTATTGTGGGTTAATTCTTTGCAGAGATCAGCCTTTGGCCATCAATAATTCATGCTAGCTCCTCTTTCCTGTGTAAAGTAAACACAATTTCAGCCATTAAGGCAGTAGACAAGCTGGAAAAGGGACAGGTCAAAGCAGCGCATGCCAAGAAACAAGCATCATCCTCTATTTCTGTGCCAAAGCTGGAGAGACGAGGAGGCAAAGTGCTCATTAGTAGAAGCTAACCATGCAAAAGGATGCTGGTGATTGACTAGCATTAGCATAGCATTAATGCTAAGCATGACAGCGGCCAGGCAATTAGACTGACGGCCGCTGATAAACGACTCGACGACTGTTCTTTTCATCGCCCACTCCGAGCTTGCCAGGATGTCAGTTTTCGTTGCTGAATAGATAGCATAGATATGAAAGTTTTGAAGGTTTGAAGGTTTGAAAAGGCGCCCATGAATGTCTTCTTCAAGCTAGGCTAACTCTCTCTGATGTCTCAGCTAGCTCTCTCTGCCTCTGCCTCTATCTCTCTCTCTCTTTCCTTCATCCCTGAGGCTGACAGGCCTGTCTCGGAGAGAGCTGAGGAGTGTATGTGCGCTGTGTTTGTGATAGCTTAGCGCCCAGCTGGGTTTTTCTATTCCCACCTGAGCGAGAGAAATCGACACATTTCCTCCCCAACCCAAAGCTCAGGAGACACAGCATCTGTTTGAGGAAAAAAATCCCATTGTAAACGTTCCCAGGGGAGCCGCAGGGACGAAGGCGCCGCTCTAAAGTGACTTTCAGAGAGAAGTTAATAAGCACTTTCTGAAGTGAGCGAGTTTGCGGCGACCTTTGTTTTTGTTGAGGAATTTTGAATTAAGCAATGGATCATGGGAGGCTTGTTTGAACAGAGAGCAAGCATTCAAATGAAGTATTGTTCCTGAAAGCCTCCAGGATGTTTACACTGGAAATGTCAAATGACAACATAAAGAAATTAGAGGCATATCGGTTAACAGAATTTAAGTGTTATATATCTTTAATTTGGCCTAAAATAATTTTTTTTACCTTGTTAAATCATGTGCTTTATCATATAAAGCAAAATTCATTGTGTCATATCATTGAAAAGACAAAATTCTTGTTTCTGCGTAATCTTTGATCAATGTGCAGTGATTTTTGTTGCTGTTTTTTCCCATTCCACCTTAAACAGTGCAGCATTTAGGCTATATTCATATGCCTCAGCTTCTTTTTCAAATTTTCCCATTCGACATGAAATGGTCCACCATTTGGGCTATATTCAGGTGCCTCAGCTTCTTGATCAGATTTTCCTGTTCCACCTTAAACAGTGCAGCAGTTAGGCTACATTCAGGTACCTGTGCTTCTTGTTTGAATTTTTCCCATTCCACTTTAAATGGTGTAGCAGTTGGGCTATATTCAAGTGCCTCAGCTTCTTGTTCATATTTTCCATCGGCTTCTTGTTCATATTTTCTTATCCCACCTTAAATGGTACAGTGGTTACAGTCAGGTGTCTCAGAATGGAACTGCAGCATCATTTAAGGTAGAACGGGAAATCTGAATAGGATGCCAATTCCAGCCTCATAAACTTTTAGGAATATTCAGTGGAGGAGTCTTTGGAAAGTCATCTGAACGCTTCCTACTGTGCTCTGTCAACTTGCATGTACAGTGCTGTGTAGGTGGTCACTGTCTGGGGAGGGCAAAAGAAAACATGGTGAGGGCTGATTACACACACAGAGGGGAGTGGCTTCTTTTCCTCACTGTATCTTTACAAAGAAAACAGTTGTTTGCTGATAGATTAATGTTTAAAATCTCATATATAGGATGAAATATAAAGAAAAATTATATTGGTTTACGGACTGTTTTTCAAACTAAATGCATTATTGCTTGGCATACTGGTGACATCCCATAGAAATAGAAATAATGAGATAATTAGATAATTAAGCCATGGCCATGAGTTTGTTAGGTGTGGGAACAAGATCCTAATCCATAGCCACAAGTTAGTAAAGCGTGGTAATGAAATAATTATGCCTTGACCACAGCTTAATAAGACATGATCTCATTTCCACACCTTACTAAGTCTAGGCCACAACTTAATTGTCTTCTTTTCATGCCTTTTTAAGTTGTAACATTATTTTTTATTTTGATGGCATGTCACCAGCAGGGTTCCAAAATAATGAATATTAAAGGACATATCTGAGTGTCCATTAAGTAAGTTTATGAATAATATTAACATTTCATTTTATTTATACAAAAATATGCATCAAAACATTGACCTTAGGTTGTCTTTGTGCACCACTATTGTTGGTTAGGCTTTATGACTCAGCTACTCATCTACACTCTACAAATTGTTTCTGTGATAAATTAACTAATTTATGCATAATTATGCATATATCCTAATGCACCCAGATTACA
Organism: Pygocentrus nattereri; assembly: GCF_015220715.1. NCBI lineage: Eukaryota > Metazoa > Chordata > Actinopteri > Characiformes > Serrasalmidae > Pygocentrus > Pygocentrus nattereri. The sequence goes on along the minus strand of NC_051219.1, from coordinate 25,030,796 downwards.
AACACATATAAGGTATGCGTAAGTGTATCTAGCCATAATCACAGAGGAAAGTCTTGGCCAGGAAATAAATAGAAGGAAAAGAAAGGGGGAAAACACTATCTAATTAATATTAATGACAAAACCAGCCATATGTGAAAACAAGCTAATCGCAAAGCGCTTAGCCGAGGCATCCTAACCTCCCTTTGAGGAAAAAAGACAGATAAAGGGACGAGGAGATGAAGGGATGAAAGGAGCAAAGAGAAAAAAGAGAGTAGGCGGATCACACGCAGTGTGGAACGCTGAGGAGGTTATTTCAGAGACTCCCCAAGTCGAAGGACGTCAAAGCGAGAGAGATCCGGGTGCCAGTCGAGACTTTTGCTGTGTATCCTGGATCTCTGGCTGTGAGAGAGTCTCAGAGGGGGATCTTCTGGGGATGAACTTCAGGAATAAAGCCATGGGAGACTTCCTCTCCTCCTCTGATACACCATCAGAAGGAAAGAGTGCAGAGTTCTCTCGGCTCATCTGGCATTTGGCTTCACCTACAAACGCTGCTGGTCAAAAATTTGGAGGACATAAAACGTCTCTTCTTACATTTTGTAGAACTGCATTTAATCAAGAGGAGAAATTGTTTGGAAAGTGCATATTCCAATCCATCAATCCATACACCATTCAGCCACAACAATATCTCCATTTTCTTGTATCTGTTGTGTTTTTTTTATATCAGCTCCACTGACCATATAGTTTTACTTTGTAGTTCTACAGTTACAAACTGTAGTCCACCTGTTTCTCTGCATACTTACCCTGTTCTTCAATGGTCAGCACCCCCACAGGACCCTCACAGAGCACGTACTATTTGGGTGGTGGATCATTCTCAGCACTTCAGTGATACTGACATGGTGGTGGTGTGTTAATATGTGTTGCGCTTGTGCGAGTGGATCAGACACAGCAGTGCTGCTAGAGTTTTTAAACACTGTCCACTGCTGAGCTGCTGTGCTACTGCACAGTTTGTGTTGGTCATCCTCTAGTCCTTCATCAGTGTATTCCGAATGGCCTCAGTTGGACTCGCTTGTTCCAAATGAGGTGTATACATTGACATATTCTATTCCAATTGAGATATTAGTTGGATTATTAATGGATTATTAAGATGCATGTAAATGAGGTTAGTGTTTGTGTCTACCAGGTCTTCCAGGTTGTTGGTAGGAGTCCCAGTTTCTCTGTAGCTTTTAATTATTTTTGTAAACTGCACATATTTTCCATTGACTTTATTCAAGTGGATTACTTTATATCTAATCTCCTAAAAAATAAATAACTTGTACTTCATGTCTGGCTTCTCACAAAGCTGACTGAGAGAAAGATGAGTGTGAGAAAAGGTGCAAGAACCTAAAAAAGAAGAGAAAGTTTAGATTTAACACTTCTCTTAAGTCGTGAGGTTACTGATAAAGCTTTTCTGGGTGTGGGTGGGTGGAATGTACAGTGATTGTTAATTTATCCAAAGGATAAGATGCTGGAGAAATGAGAGAATGCAGATTAACAGACAGAAGGGAAATCTTTCCCTGGAGCTCAGCCGTCAGAACACACTCAGTCCACAAGCGCTCGGTTTGGGGATCGGGGGAATTCACTGAGCCATGGCAACTGTCACCATGAGCAAAGCTAATGCCAAAGAAAGGGTTTTCAACCGTCTGCCTCCTCTACACTTCTCTAGATGTTTCGTGGAGGCAGATAAGCAGAGCCGTGAGGATGCTTATGAGGCACTTTGATGAAAAAAGAAAAAAAACAAGCTGCTTGGGAAGGTTTCTCGTTAGTCTCGTCTTAAAAAAGAGCTTAGCAGTTATCACCGGTGATAACAAAATAGCTGTAATTTCATGGGTTATTTCTGACTCGTACACTCTTCTTAAAAAAAGATGGTTCTTTAAGTGTTCTTTAGTAAGAAAATGGTTCTATGTAGCACCATGAACATTCAAAGAAACCATTGCATTAAATGGCTCTTTGCTTTGTGAAATAGTTCTTCAAATTGATGGGGAATGTGCTGTAAGTGGTTCTACGTAGAACACTTGAATGATGTCAAGCTTGTAAAAATAGCAGAACCCTTTTTAATGCTATATATTTAATTTATATTTTCTGCAGTACATTCTTTATAAAAATGAAGGACCATTTCATCATCCAACGAACCATTTAATCGTGCAAAGGGTTTTTTCAGTGTTCTGTAACAGAACATGCTTAAATGATTATTTACATGGTGAAATGGTTCTAAAGATTTATGGAGAATGTGCTATGTGTAGTTCTATATTGCACCATAAAGGGTTCTTCTATTGTTACAAATTTGACATTGTGGCAATAGCAGAACCCTTTTGTGTGCTATATAGAACCCTTTTCAGAAGGTTCTACATAGAACCATATACAGCACATTCAACATGAGTCTGAAGAACCATTTTGCAATGAAAAGTATGCAAGTTGTTCTTTAATTATTCATGGTTTTGTACAGAATCATCTCTTTACTGAAGAGCTCATGAAGAACCATCTTTTTAAGTGTATATGGCCTTATATCAAACCTTTTTGAAAAGAGTCCTATATAGCACCGAAAAGGGTGCTTCTCTTTTCACAAGTTTGACGTTATGGCTATAGCAGAACCCTCTTGTGCTTTATGTAGAACCATTTTCAAAAAGGTTCTGTACAGAACCATAAACAGCACATTCTCCATCAAGCTGAATAACTATTTTGCCATGAAATGCATGCACACGGTTCTTTAATTGCTCATAGTTTTGTATAGAATCATTGCCTTTACTAAAGAACCCTTGAAGAACCATCTTTGTATGGCCCTATGCAAAGCACCAAAAAGGACTCTTGTTACAAGTTTGACATTATGGCTATAGCAGAACCCTTTTTAAAAAGGTTCTATATAGAACCAAATACAGCACATTCTCCAATAATCTGAACACCCCTTCACCATGCAAAGAAGCCTTTAATCATGTAAATGGTTCTTTGGACCCTGTCCATATAAAACAGTATTCTTATAATTCAGTGCATAGAAAATGAAGGATAGACTTTAGAATGTCCCGTATATGGTTCTATGAAGCATTAACGTTCTAAACTATAGACTCCTTAAGATAAATAGGGTGGGACTGAGAGAATGAGATTTTGTGGGATGTAAAATTCTCCAGAATGAAGTATAACTCCATCGTCCAACCTTTAATTGGTACTATTAATATTAGTTAAACTTTTAATACCTATTTATTACAATTTTTTTTATTACTGGGTTAATGTGGGTGAAATGATGACTCTCAGAGGCCATGTTCCATAAAAAGATTTCAGAATAAATTATTAATGCTCTACCACTTCATTTAATCCGAACACTCTGTGCTAAAAGATTTGTTCAAAAGGAAACAGCCCAAAGCTCCATTATTGCATTGATTTTTGAACATTAAATACAAGAAGGTTCTTTTGTTCTTTAAATAACTGTATTTAAACCACTTAAACTGGCCATACGTTTCCTTTTCCGCTTCCTTTTTCTCCTGTTTTATTCACAGACTCTTAAAAGATGGTTCTTCGAAGGTTCTGTAGTAAAGACATTGGAAACATGACTTCAATATAGAAGAATTTGCATGATTAAATGGTTCTTTGCATGGTGAAATGGTTCTTCAGATTGATAGAAAATGTGTTGTACATGGCTCTACAACAAAAATGGGTTCTGTTATTGTGATGTCAACTTTGCAACAGTAGCAGAACCCATGTGGTGCGTTAGTCTGAAGAACCATTTCACCCCGCAAAGGGTGAAACCTTTTAAACTGTAAGTTCTAATTAGAGTTTATGATACTGATAATGACTCATGACGCAGCATAATTAGGCAGGCTAGCTGGCTAGCTAACAAAGTTGTATTTAGGTTAGCTAAGCAGCTAACCAAGCTAGCAGTATCCACAAGTGTTTCTGTACATGCCTCCACTGTAAGAAGAGATCAAACAAAGAAGCTGCTGCTGTTCTTAGAATGATGAACTGACCACCTCAGAGTCCAGACCTAATATGTTTGTGTACTTCAGAAGATGATCAACCAAATTCTAAGACTGAACAGTGGAGATGTGTCTGCAGATTTCTTTGAGAAACTGAAAATCTCCTGAAAAGAATGGACACTGTCATCATCGTCTTCATCATCAGCATGGCTTCTAGGTCAAGGACACTTCATAAAAGTAACAAAATACAAACTCAAAAATGAACACATACACAGAGTTTCCACAGCACAGGGAGGAGATTCCCTAGACCATGGTATAGAGTCCTTCGCTGTGGGAAAAGGTGGGGTCTGCAATTAAGGTGTAGTGTCTCATGACCCAGGCCCAGGAAACCTCAAAAGCTGGAAATGTACTTAAGGGTTGCATTTTCCTGCAGCTAAACACCACCAGTCCAGATAACCTACAACTGCAGTGCAGCGCCATGCAAGCCACTGGCCCAGGCAGCCTTGTACATGTGATGTAGCCTTGAACAGACAACTGATCCAGGCATCCTCAAAGCTGCAATACTACCTCACTCAAGTAGCCTTCCAGGCTGCACTTTAGCTGCGATTATCAAGCCCAGGAAACCTCTGAGCCACAGGTGGAAAATCACTCTCAGCCACTATCTCAGTGGATGCTCTTGCGAACTCCTCAGCCAGCAGCAGCAGGGAAACATCAAAACATTCACACAAACAATACAAAACAAATTAAAAACTGGTGTAAAGCGGCAGCCATATTGCGCCAGCATAGTTACACTACAGAGAGGATACACTAAATACTAGAAAATATGACATTATATTAGGTTTCTATGTAATTTTCTGTTTTTTTATATATATATATATATATATATATATATATATATATATATATATATATATATATTTATATATATATATATATATATATATATATATATATATATATATATATATATGCAAATATATTCATACAGGCATTCATTATGCCCATATTTCATTCTTTCCTTCATTTAGCTGTTTGTGTATGCATGTATTTCATTATTTATTTAAGCCACTGCAATGAAAAAACACATATTAACCATTAGGATATTCAGTTATTTTGCTTTCTATCTATCTGTTTTTACTTAAGCTAAGCTAAAATTTGCTTTATTTACATTTTATTTACCCCTTTATTTTCAATACAGGATGTCAAATGATGCCATAACATGTTTACAACAAATATCACTTACTTTTTTTGCTATAAGGGCTCAATTAGTTGATGCGTATGTGTGCATATCATGATGTCATTCATCTGGCCATATACACATATCATACAGTAATAGGAGCTCCCTCGTCTCCGCATTGCTGTCTTGGAGTTTATGGCGTGTTTATTCAGAGGAGCGTTCGTAAAGTTGTCAGAATAATTGGCTCTGTTTCAGCTCAGGGAGGAATAATTAAACTCTCTTTTGTGGTGTAAACGAGGAGAAACTTTATAATCACTGCTCTGTTCTTTATTCAGCTGCTGTTTCATTATCACACAGCATGCTGTCAGACAAATATTTCCCAGAATGCTGCAGTGTTGAGTCTGCACCCATGCAAAATTAAAAGTAAAAAATGTTTATCACTACAGCTGATGCAGCGGTGCTCACTCTCCTCATACAGTGGTGCCGTAGTTGTCTCTTTTTCAGATTCTCCAGTTTAAAGACTAAAGCCACCTTCTGATGATGCATCTTGAAGGTGGGAGGAGTATTAAAACTGCTTTGGTGTTATTTATGTGGGCCAAACTGTTTTCCCACTAGGTAGCTAAAGCTGGAAGAGGTCCAAGGTTACTGGTTGTTTGACATATTTACACAGTGCATTCTGGGAATTGTAGTCAGAGAACATTGGTGGAAAAGAATGCAGATTGTAAAATTATGTCAAACTAATTCTATCAAAACAAACGAGTTATAATGCTGTACCATTAAATATTGCATAACACAAAGACTAACATATAAGCTTAGTTGAAGCAGGAATTCACCTTTAATCTTCTCAGAAAGCTGGAAATCATCTGTTATTGGGGGAAAGGCGAGGCAAGTTTATTTATACAGCACCTTTCATCCACTGCATTCATTCAAAGTGCTTTACAAATGAGAAAATACTAAGATAATTTGTATTAAAATTTAAAAAGATGTGAGAATAGAAATTATTAAAAATTAAATTAAAGTTGAAATGACAATGATGTGTCTTTAGAGGAGAGAAGTACAGTAGAGCTAATACTGTTTAAACTGTGCTGAAACTGGTAACCAGTATAAGGATTTAAGATGGGGGCTTGTGCTCCTTCTTCACTCCCAGTAAGACTATAGCAGCTGTATTCTGAACCAGCTGATGCTGTTTGATTGTGTTTTTTGGGAGTCTATTTAGGAGAGCATTACAGTGATCAATTATGCTAGAAGTAAAGGTGTGGATGAGTTTCTCCAGGTCTGGATGAGTTTCTCCAGGTCTGGTTTAGCCAGAACATCTCTGATCAATATCTTGATGTTTTTAAGGTGATAAAAAGCTGATTTATTAACGGCTTTGACTGCTGAAACTGAGACCATGAGTCCATTAGTGCATGATACATACTAGTTCTTTAGATTTTAGGGCTCTTAAATCCAGACAGGCTGCTGGTCTGTGCCTCTCATTGCTATTCCTGAATAGAATAATCCATTTTATCTTTATTCAACTACAGAAACTTTTGTTCCATCCAGTTAGTGATGAGCTCAAGACACAAAATGAGTCAAGGAGGTCATAGTTATTTGAGGAGAGAGCCATTTAGATAGTCTTGTAGGATTTAGCCAAGAGGCAGCATGTGTGCATATCTTCTTATCTGACCCCAGAAGGTCATGTTATGTCAGCATGTTTGCTGTTGTCTATAGGAATCCTTCAAATCAGATACCTTCCTAAGCCCTTTTAGGTGTGTCCCAAGTTGACAATGTCAAATAAGTATGTGCTCTCCTGCTGTGAAACATGTCGCTGATGTATAATTCACATGTTCACGCTGTAATCGTCACGCTCAACACTGAAAGCATTTCTCTTAACGAGCCACTGTAAATATTTCATAGCTCTCAACGACATGCCACTTAAGTGACTTGTAAAAGGCAATGAAAAGGGAGCCATTCTATAACTAGAATGTGTGTGGGAGTGGGGGTGGAGGAGGGTTTATTTTGGGGGTCTTAACCCCTCAGTTCCACTATTATCACCCTCTCTGTACAGTGTTGTGTTAGAGAGGAAGCTTTGGGAGTTTCAGAATAAATGAGGCATAAACAATGATAATGCAGAGAAAGGAGAATGAGGGAAGGAAAAGTGAGGGTGATAATAGAAACAGTAGACAGTAGAGAGAGGGCGATAGAGAGCTAGACAGATAGAGAAGAGAAGAAGGGAAAAAAGACAGACTTTAGACTGTGATTGTTTAGACCATGATTGGTTAGCATGTGATTCGTTAGCCTATTGTTGGACAATGATTTTTCAGATTTTGATTGTTTAGCTTGTGATTGGTTAGACTGTTATTTTTTCAGATCTTGATTGTTTAGCTTGTGATTGGTTAGACTGTAATTTTTTCAGATCTTGATTGTTTAGCTTGTGATTGGTTAGACTGTAGTTTTTCAGATCTTGATTGTTTGGCTTGTGATTGTTTAGCTTGTGATTGGTTAGACTGTAATTTTTTCAGATCTTGATTGTTTAGCTTGTGATTGGTTAGACTGTAATTTTTCAGATCTTGATTGTTTAGCTTGTGATTGGTTAGACTGTAGTTTTTCAGATCTTGATTGTTTGGCTTGTGATTGTTTAGCTTGTGATTGGTTAGACTGTAATTTTTTCAGATCATGATTGTTTAGCTTGTGATTGGTTAGACTGTAATTTTTCAGATCTTGATTGTTTAGCTTGTGATTGGTTAGACTGTAATTTTTCAGATCTTGATTGTTTAGCTTGTGATTGGTTAGACTGTAATTTTTCAGATCTTGATTGTTTAGCCTGTAATTGCCTAGACTGTGATTTTTCAGATCTAATTTGTTTAGCTTGTGATTTTTCAGATTGTTTAGCCTGATTGGTCACACTGTGATTGAGTAACCTCTGATTTTTCAGGTCATGATTGTTTAGCCTGTGAGTTGTGGATGAGTCCTGCAGACAGACAGAAGTATTGTTTATGCGGCAAAAGTATGGGTTGTTGATAATCAAACAACTGCTAGTTACAGTTTGGTGAAGTGACAGTTTTCACCCATCTGAACATGACGGAGTTTGAATGCACAGTTAGATTCTTCTCTTGCTCCTCAGTGAGGATCAGACTGAGGCCAGTTACAAGCAAAAGGGGAGAAATAGGGTTTTTTTTCTGTCCTGCAATGTGACTCTGGGGGAGCTTATTTACGGCCGCTGGACGATAATTGCTTTACACGGCAGGTGATTTAGGTGACAGACCTGAGCGTGTTTACACTGTTGACGGAGAGAAGAAAACGGTCACACAACAGCAGCTACAGGCCAATAAAACACACATTCACACACGCCTTCCACCCCGGCATGGCTGTTTAAATATATCTATACACACAATAACATACATGTTTATTACTGTAATATGCTGCTCTGTTCTCTGAGTTCTATACGTTCTGCTAACACCACTTCAAATCATAAACAGTATGGCGCATACGGTAGAACATTTCAACCAGTCAGGACTCACAAGAGAAAAACATGGCGGATTTTATTTTCCACACGCTTTCGACAGCATGACACTCTCAACAAACATAAGCACAATAAAACATGGACAAGCTCCTGTTAGAATGTGCAAACTGCAGTTTCTGCTCTTTACAGAAGGACAGATGGTCTGAGATTTGGTTGTGCTGTTAGAAATGAAGACTGTCTCTCCTCATGTTCACTCTTTGCACACACACCACACATCAATAATACAGCAGAGATGGAGAGGATCTGTCACATTTGTACACTGAACAGTCATAAACACAGAGTCTACAATGTGAGAGTGAGAGTATAAGAGAGGGAGAAAAAGAAAAAAGGGAGTGTAAAATAGGGCAAGGGAAGAGGGTGTGAGAAAAGGGAGAAAAAGATGGAGCAAGAGAGAAAGGAGGGAAAGGGAGAGAGAAAGTGAGAGAGAGTACAAAGGAGAAAGCAAGAAAGAGAAAAAGAGACAGAGAGGGAAAATGAGAGAAGGGAGAGGAGAATCAAATAAAGGAGAGAGAGAGAGAGAGAGAGAGAGAGAGAGAAAAAGAAAAAAGCAGGGAGAAGTGAAAAAGAGGGAGATGGAAGTGAGCTTGAGGGGGGAGTGAGAAAGAGAAAGAGAGAGAAAAAGAGAGATATGGGAGTGAGGGGGAGAGAGAGAAAAGAGTGAGAAATTGAGAGAGAAAAAGAGAGATTGAAGTGAGAAATGGGGAGTTTCCTATGAAGACATCCATTGTTCTGCATATTTACTGTTTGTCTTCTATACTCTCTAATTAAGCTGCTGTAATCGAGCATTTGTTAGTGTACCTGTCTTTAACATCAGCGTTAACTCCGTTGTCCCGTCGCCCACGGCAACCACCTGCCTCCCCGGAACGAGGGGTCCAATCAGAAATCAATGCAGTTGACCGGTCAATGTGTTATCTGCTGTCCCAGAGATGAACACCTGAGCAGATAAGTGCAGGTCACCTTGGAAACCACATAAATAGCAATAACTGCAACTTCACTGCAGAGATATTCAGTTGTTTTCTTATTCAAGGTTAGAACCTACTGCTCTGAAAGTGGCACTGCCTGAAAGACTAGCCAAACTAGCCTTAACGTTAGCATGATAGCTAATGAGCTGAAGTCATTAGCTAGACCTGGGGTCATAACCCAAATGGTAAGAAGAGCCATTTTGTCCTTTCAACAAAAATCAAACTACCTTGGGAGCCACGATATTTTATGTCTATTTTGCCATGTTGACTCTAAATGTGTCTCAGTATGTGCTAATGTGCTAGTATAGGCTAAAAATATAATATAGATGAAAACAGACTTGTTTTGCTTTGCTTTAAGCTTTAGCTCAGCTATAGCTTTTCTCACATCTCTGGCAGGAAACCTTTCCTGAGAAGTAGAACAGTTTCTTGTGAAATGTCTCTCAACATTTGCCTTTTTACAAGAGTTCAATTTGTTTCCAAATGTTTAATCATCTTAAATAGTTATTTTTGCCTTTTCATTAGCTTCATTTTCAATGTTGTCTGCATTGCCATGGTGACAGCAGTCTTTGAGCCAATCTTTAGGATTAAAGGGTGAATTAGCAGTTATACATTAACTCCAACGTTTAAGACCATTTATTGTTTAAACTGTGTTAGAACGATCAGCAGATCTTTATTGTACAGCAAAGGACAATTCTTTTTATTTTTACATAAACATCTAATACTGCTGGTACAAGGCAGGTTGGGTCCATGGATTCATGCTTTTGGCACCAAATTCTGACCCTGCAATATGTGTGCCTCGGCAGAAAATGATGTCAGCCCAGGCTATATATTTCCAGTCTTCTACTATCCAGTTTTGATGAGCCTATTCCCACTGAAGCCTCAGCTTTTTAGTTCTGGCTGACAGAATTGGAACTCAAAGTGGTCTTCTGCTGTTGTAGCACATCCACCTTAAGGTTTACCATGTTTTGCATTTTGAGATGCTTTTCTGCTCACCACAGTTGTACAGAGTGGTTAAATGAGTTACTGTAGATTTCTGTCAGCTCAAACCAGTCTGGCCATTCTCCACTGACCTCTCTCATCAACAAGGTGTTTCTGTCACAGAACTGCTGCTCACTGGATGTTTTGTCTTTATTGTTTCTTTCTGAAGATCAGCAGTTATAAAAATTCTCAAGCCCCTCTGGCAACAGCAATCATGCCACACTCAAAATCACTGACATCATATTTCCTTTCCACATTCTGATGATTGAACATTACCTGAAGCTGCTGGCCATATCTGCATGATTTTAGCCACTGCACTGCCACCACATGATTGGTTGAATAGATAATTGCCTGAATCAGTAGGTTGACATGTATCCCTCTGACCCTGAATCTCTGGTGGACTACCAATTCCCAGAACCCTCTTGGTGTACACATCACTGCGACATCACTACATTTCACCTAACAAATGTGAGGTATTGTATCTCTTGTAGAGCTACGGAGTGTTAAACACATGGGAGTGTTTATTATTCTGTTCCAGTTCTGAATTTGCTTCTCAGTTTTTTGGAGTTTGCCTTTACATCTGTTTCCTTTTTGTTTTTATTATGTTTGTTTATTTTTGTATCTTGTCTTTTTTGGACCTGACCTTTTGCCTGTTTCTTGACGACGACTTTGGTTCATGGTCTATTTCTTCTAATATTCGTGTTTTTTCCAAGTAAATAAACACATGGATAGGTTTTGTCATTTAACATTTTCAGGTGCGTAAAACTTTTGCGGAGTTCGGTAAACCATGAAGTAGGTTACAAAAGGATTTATAAACATATCACTGAACAATATCACCAGAAGAAGCATCACAATTTCATTCTTATTTTAAAAATGTTAATGTTGCTTCCAAACTTCTGGCACAAACGCTCCTCGAGTGTCACAGAGCATCATTATCCAGCATAGCAGTGAGAAAACAGCAGCAGAAGTAGGTGGAGGCGAAGAGGAGCAAAGAGAACAAACAGAAGAGAAAAAATGACTGAGTTTAACTGTGAAGCTGTGCAGGTTCGTTCTTCAGTAAATACGCTCAAAAACTGCACTGCGCTAATGCAGCGGCAACAAAACTGACAGAGCTCACAGTGAACTGTTCTTTACCTAATTCCCCTCTTTATCCTGAATACAGTCAATCAGCTGAGACCTGTTTACTGAAGTTTGCTTCTTTAGTTTAAGCCCTGGAGCTATGAGGCTAATAGCTAACAGTTGGGGAAGCTAACAATTAGCATGGTGCTAACTGCATTTCTAAAACACATCAAACCATGTTGAGGTGTTCAGTATCTCTAATAGACTTCATTACATGTTTTCTGTCTTTGTGTGGCTCACCGTTATCTATAAATATGGACTAAAGTACATTAGCGTAAAGCTAAGAACATTAGCAGCAGCTGAATGTTAATGATAATAGATGCTGTTATTACAGTTTAAAGCACATTTCGTAAGTCACTCTGGATAAAGACATCTGCTCAATGAATAAAATGAAAGTGTGTAAAAGAAATGAGAACAAGGGGGGAACGGGCAAGAGGAAGGTGGGAGAGAAAAAGAGAGACAGGGAGAGAGAAAAAGAGAAGAGAGAAGAGGAAAGACAGGAGAGAGAAAGAGAAAAAGGAGAAATGGAAATACAGAGGATAGAGAGAAGAGAGACTGACAGAGAAAGAAGAGAGAGGGGAGAGATAAAAAGAGGAGATAGATGAAAGTGAGAAAAAATGGGTAAGACAGGAGAAAGAGATAAAAGAAGCAAGGCAAGAGAGGAGAGCGTGAGAAAGAGAGAGAAGAGAAGAGAAGATAAAAAAGACAAGGAGAGAGAAAGAAAAAAATGGAAAATATAGAGGAGAGAGATTGAGAAAGAGAGGAGGGTGACAGAGAGAGAAAGGAGAGGATGAGAGAAAAATAAAGGAGAGAGATGAAATAGAAGAGAGAAAAAGAGGAAAGACAGGAGGGACAAAAAGAAAAAAGGAGAAAAAGACAGAAATATCAAGCAGAGAGAGCAGGGTGATCGAAAAAAGAAAGGAGAGAGAGAAGTAAGAGAAAAGAGAAAGAAGAAGAAAGAGAGACTTGAAGAAAAGGAGAGATTGAGAGAGAACAGGGTGAGAGAAAGAAAAGAGGGGAGAGAGAGCAAGAGAGAGAGAGAGAGTCTGCAGGTTTAACTGTGACAGAGTTAACTAAATAAGGCTGAATGTAAACAGATCCTCAGGTCATATCTGAACTCTGACCTCAACACTGACATTAACCAGCGACAGACACTTAAAGAGTGAGCCAGGTACACTCATTCATCTCTCTCTCTCTCTCTCTCTGTCTCTCTCTCTCTCTCTCTCTGTAAAGGAGCTGAATCAGAACACATTCAGGCTTTTCCACAATGGCCGTGATAGCGAGCCTTGATTAATAACGAGATTGGGCTGGTCTCCACGGCAACCTGTTGTTTAGATGGAGGGTTTTAGTGTTGTTTTTGGTTGGAAGCTGTACATTCATACTGAACAGGGAAATAAAAACATAATATACAGTGATTCCTCAGGATAATTAAACATCATTCATTTGAATTATATTTCAAAATCATGTCAGCATAATTCAGATATGTACAAACACAATTACACCCTTTAATTTATTGTAGTTCAAATTAAAACGTCTATTAAGTAACATGAAAAAAAAAACATATTAAACAGAAAATGACACAGAACGTTCAGTCAGTGAGTCACCTTTTAACTTTATTATGGCTTCCATTCTTTACAGGAGACTCACATTCCATTTCTTAAAGAATCTGCAGACACGCCTTCAAAGTTCACTTTTCAAAGTTCGTTGATCATTTTCTTAAGTAATCAAACACATTCAGTGACGTTGAGGTCTGGACTCAGGGTGGTCAGTCCATTGTTCAGCTTCTTGGTTTGATGTGTCCCATCTCCTTTTCTGAGTGAGGTTCTTCTTGACAGCTACACATCCTTTCAGACCCATAGTGCTGAGTCATCTTCTCACAGTGGAAAGATGGACAGAAACATCTGTGGATGTTTTCAGATCTGAAGCAGCTTGACTTTCTTCTCTCGCTCAAAGATAAAAGCTTTAAGTCCTGTTTATCTGATGGTGGCAGTGCTGGTTGCACACTCTTAAAAAAGATGGTTCTTCTTCCTTAGTAAAGACAATGGTTCTACATTGAACCATGAACACTTAAAGATCAATAGGGTTCTTTTATTGTTACAAGCTTGACATCATAATAATAGAAAACCCTTTTTGTGCTATATAGAGGCCTTTTCAAAAAGGTTATATGTAGAAACACATTCTCCATTAATCTGAAGAACAAGTTCACCATGCACAGAACCCTTTAATCACAAAAATGGTATGTATAACCTTTGTGTTTACCAACGATCCATTGAAGATCCATCTTTTTTCAGAGTGCGGGTGGAGCTCTGCAGCATTTAATCATTTTTTGAACTCCAGTCTTGGAAACTTTTCACTTTGACTTTCTCCTTCCTCACGTGGAATATCTAATCTCCTCAGAAATCTCTCCTGGAAAACATACTTAATGGCTGTTCTGACCAGAAAATAAGTCAATGACCAGATGATGCTGGTCATTGATTCCTGGAGTATGAGGTTTTGTTTAATATTGTTGGTGATGAACATTTTTTAAAACAGCTGTAAGTAAACATCCAAACATCAAGTTTGAAATTAAAAATAAAGCCTCTCTTGCTGTGTATCAGAGTTTTAGCACTCAGTGTGAATCCAAGATCAATAAAAACAAGGCCAACTTGTGCTAATTATTTATTTTCATGCAAGAATAAGCGATAACATGAATCACCATTGAAATTATTGCATTTTTGGCTCACAGACACACTAAACCCCATGTATCAAACATGAGGCCTGTATGCCTAGTCAGGCACAATTCTATTTAGCCCACAACATTATTTTACTTTTCTATTTATATTAGCACAGCTCATCCTTAATTGTACTACAGTTCGTAGCATGCACTGCAACGTAATATGCGCTCCCACCCCCTCCCCAACAACGAAAAAAAAAAAAGATATCTAGTTCAAGTGAATGGGCAGTTTTCAAAACCTACTGTACATGTAAAGGTTTAAAGGTTTAACAGTGATCTGCAGTTAATGTAGTGTATTGTTTTATTTAAAACAATTTTTGTTTAAAATTATGTTTGAATCGTTCAAGTATTCAGTGCCTATTTTTTGCTGTTGCAGCTTTGGCACATTTTGGGCAAATGATGTGGTTAAATGTTAAATAAAATAAGTAAATAAGTAAAATAAGTGGTTAAGTAAAAATAAAATAAAAACACAGCTGGTCCACAGACTTGTAGAGATTTTTTAATGTGGTCCTTTTAGTGGATGAGTTTGAGACCCCTGATCTAAACAAAAACTTTATCAAAGAATTATTAGAATTATTATTAAATTATTATTGAAATTAGAAGGCAGCAAGGACATTTTTCATCAAACATTTGCCAAAGTTTAAAAAATACCAAACTCTGTTAGTATTGACATATCAAATAATAGCACATCTGAGTAGCTCAGGGTCTCCTGACAATGCATGGCATGTGTGACCTTCTCATGTAAACACTTCATAATTGTAATTAAAATTGACGAAAATACTGAAACAATTACACCATATTATTGCAGGGTTGTAAGTGCTGAAGTGGCTCTTGTTCTTTTTGATGTTGTTGCCATGGCAGAGTAGCACTAATGACATGATTAATTACAGAGAAGAACACAGGAGCCACCAGAGCTGCTGAGCTTGTAAAGGAATGGCTGAACATGCACCTGTCTTCTCCAGAGATACTCATTAAAACATGCTGCTCTGAGACGCAGTTCAAGCTCTAAACACACACACACACACACATTTCTGAATTGTGGGGACATTGCATACACTTCCATTCATTTCCAAGAGACTTAACCGAACCTTAATCAGAACTGCTATCCAGGTCGTGCAGAACACTGGATAGCAGTAATGATGACTGAACACTGAATACATTGTTCTAATATTCAGTATCTTATTTCATTACAGTGCATAAAAAGGTATATATCCAGAATACATTTAGAATACATACTTAGTGCATTTACATGCACTTGAGTAATCAGATAATGTGAATCTTCAAGTCTATATGAGTCAGACTATAATTGGATTTCTGCTTTACAACCGGCCAATAAACTCACAGAATAAGACGTGACATTAACGTAATGTGAAAATCTAACTTCATGCCAAAACCTTTCTTAAAAATATTGTGCCACTTTACCTGAAAATATTAACAAACATCATCTAGAAGATGAAGAATATTTTAAAACTTTGCTCCAAAAGTGTTTTGCTGCATTTTGCTTCAGTGGCACTTGCATATCTCTGGTAATGCAGACTGTTTTACACATGCACAGACTGAGAAATCGGAAAGTAATCAGAGTAAGAGTTCGCATGTAAGAGTTCTTTCTCTTAAAGGTGGTATATACACTCACTGGCCACTGTTTTAGGTACACCTTGCTAGTAAAAGTTTGGACCCCCTTTTGCCTTCAGAACTGCCTTAATTCTTCATGGCATACTTTCAACAAGGTGTTGGAATCATTCCTCAGAGATCTTGGTTGGTTATTTGAGTTACTGTTGCCTTTCTATCATCTGGAACCAGTCTGCCCATTCTCCTCTGACCTCTCACATCAACAAGGCATTTTCGTCCACACAACTGCCGCTCACTGGATATTTTTTTTTTTTTTAAGACCATTCTCTGTAAACCCTAGGGATGGTTATGTGGGAAAATCCCAGTAGATCAGCAGTTTCTGAAATACTCTGACCAGCCCATCTCGCACCAACAACCACGCCACGTTCAAAGTCCCTTAAATCACCTTTCTTCCCCGTTCTGATGCTCGGTTTGCACTTCAGCAATTTGTCTTGACCACCTCTACATGCCTAAATACATTGAGTTGCGGCCATGTGATTGGTTGAATATCTATTTGTGTTAACAAGCAGTTGAACAGGTACCTAATAAAGTGGCCTGTGAGTGTATATTGTTACATTTAGTGGGTGAATGTACTAAAGGTAGTCACCTAAAACTGTTAAACTGTATTCTGAATGCTGTCTTTACAAAATGTAACTTCAGATACTTAATTTCTGAACTATTTTGAAATGTCTTAATTTCTAAAATATTCTGAACATATATTCTCAATACTTGTATTCTGTTACTTCTCAACCCTGATTATTACTAGCCTAACCTCAACTTTAATGTCGATGCGTCTTCAACTTCAAATGTAATGATTTACATAGGAAGAAAGGTCCCCACAACACAGGTTTTGGTCCCCACAGCGTGGCAAAAACTGGCACCCACACATGCATGTAATCGTGGCCATGTTTTCAGAGCTGAAGTTCTTCTGGATTTGTGGAGGACCTCTGGCAGGTTGCTGTATGTTTACCCTGAGCTAAGACAGATGGTAGCTTTTCCACAGTGTCAGCAGTTTCTCTGATGCTGGGTGTTTAGAGATCTCCTACACACACTCTTTGAACTCTCTCTCTCTCACACACACACCATTCTCTGTTTGCTCCCTGAACAGGTCAGATGAATGAATCTTCTCCAGGTTTACTCTGCAGTACAATGTCACATACCCTTATCGAGTTAATTGAGCTGTAGTCTAAGTGATCATTGAGAAGTTCAGGTAATGTTTAATTGTGGATCATTTTTATCGCAAATAACTTGTCTCTCTCTATCTATCTATCTATCTATCTATCTATCTATCTATCTATCTATCTATCTATCTATCTATCTATCTATCTATCTATCTATCTATCTATCTATCTATCTAGTAACTGTAATTCACCCATTCTTTCATTCTCCTATCTCTTCCATTCAACTGTTCATAGGTTATGTATCTATTATTTATTTGCATGCATTTGTTTACATATTTGTTTACCTTTAATATGTTGATAAATGCTAGTTTGTGGGTTCTGTTTTGGTATTTTGCAAGGACAGTTTGGCATGTTCTGTTTTCTGTTTTGCTTGCTTATCTGTTTTTGATTGTTGTGAAGAGCACAGTGTTGTTCCTTCACCTGAACTTGCTACCTCTCCTCCTCTAACGAGGTTATTTTAGCTGAGTTTTGCGAAGGTGAGAGAAGAATTGGCCACATTGTTACAGAGAAAATTAGTGCGAGCAGATGGAGAGTCAAACGAGGAGTTTCAGAGGAGCATGTAACACCTCTTCACCCCTTTCCACCCCGCAGCTCCAGAAACAGAAAACGTCAGTCTAGCAGTGTGAGAAGGAGTCATTTTCACCCTAACAAGTCAGAAAGATGTGGAAAGTTCATATTTTTCACAGACTAAAACCTTCACTTACAAAAAGGAACCATAGTAATGCAAAAGGAAACTAAGATATTTGTAATACTTCAGTAATCTTGTATAATAGTTTCGCCTTTATTTACAAAAGTTATTTTTAGTCAGTAATTATAATTAGGGGTGTTACGATTCTGATTTTATAATTTTTTTTATGACAGCTAATTTCCATGGATTTCTTTAAACATCAAATAAACAAACATTACTCACTTTAGTCGCCTTCTAACGGTGTCATTAATAAACATCAAGTAACCATACATTACTCACTGCTGCCCTTTAAAGTGTCATTAATAAACATCAAGTAACCATACATTACGCCCTGCTGCCCTTTAAAGGTGTCATTAATAAACATCAAGTAACCATACATTACTCACTGCTGCCCTTTAAAGGTGTCATTAATAAACATCAAGTAACCATACATTACGCCCTGCTGCCCTTTAAAGGTGTCATTAATAAACATCAAGTAACCATACATTACTCACTGCTGCCCTTTAAAGGTGTCATTAATAAACATCAAGTAACCATACATTACTCACTGCTGCCCTTTAAAGGTGTCATTAATAAACATCAAGTAACCATACATTACTCACTGCTGCCCTTTAAAGGTGTCATTAATAAACATCAAGTAACCATACATTACTCACTGCTGCCCTTTAAAGGTGTCATTAATAAACATCAAGTAACCATACATTACTCACTGCTGCCCTTTAAAGGTGTCATTAATAAACATCAAGTAACCATACATTACGCCCTGCTGCCCTTTAAAGGTGTCATTAATAAACATCAAGTAACCATACATTACTCACTGCTGCCCTTTAAAGGTGTCATTAATAAACATCAAGTAACCATACATTACGCCCTGCTGCCCTTTAAAGGTGTCATTAATAAACATCAAGTAACCATACATTACTCACTGCTGCCCTTTAAAGGTATGTACAAACATCAAATTAACAAACCTCCAACAAATAAATGTCACTTACCACCACCCTCTAAAGGTGTAAACAAGTAAACAAACTTTACTCACACCTGTTTCTAAAGGCGTCATTAACGAATGTCAAATAAACAAACGTTACTCACTGATGTTCTTGAAAGGTGTCATTACCAAACTTCAGATAAATAATAATTACTCACTGCCGCCCTCTGAAGGTGTTATTAATGAAAATCAAGTAAATAAATGTTACTGCTGCCTTCTAAAGGTGCCACAAACAAATATCAAATAAACGAACATTAGAAGGAAAGAAGTCCAAAGATTAAGTGACCTTTATTAGTACCACAACAGGGAAATTTCACCTCCTCAATTTAACCCATCCACGCAGTGAAACTCTACATACACACTAGTGAAAACACACTAGGGGCATCTGCCCAGAGAGGTGGGCAGCCCTATCCACAGTGCCTAGTGAGCGGTTGGGGGTTAGGTGCCTTGCTTCAGTCACGTGCTGTTGGCTCAAGGGATCAAGCCACCACCCTTCCAGTCACAAGGCTGGTTCCCTGACCTCCAGCCCACGACTGCCCACCAATACTTGGGAAATTAATTAAAAAACACATTCTACATTCCATATAGATCTCTTATAGTTTTAAGTTGAGCTGACCTTTCATTGTTACAGTGTACGGCAAAGGCCAGATATTTAGACCAGCAACATGACTGCAGGAAATAGAAACAGAAGGAAAGTCCTCACTGAGGTGTTGAATGGATGATATATGAAGCTGTCACTGACCATCTACTCTACATTTGTTAGTACAGCACAACATGCATGCTCTGGTAACTGTCCAAACAAGTGGACTGTGCAGAGTTTGGATGGAGGCCAGTTGATGATGTCTGTAGTAGAGTGCTTGTATGAGCGTATGGTAAATAATGAGCAGAGTGCACGAGTGATTCATGAATGTGAGAGAAAGAGGCAGAAAGAGAACGTGTGAACATATGTGTTGTGTTTTAAATGATGTGCTTGCCCCCCAGCACTCATTTATGCTACTTTAGCATGCCAAATCAGTTTGCATAGTACATTTGTAAGTATCATTCTTGCACAAATATATATTTCCACAAACACATCTATTTGAATTTCATTTCCATGCGTCTTGCACACGTGAAACAGCAGCAGATGGAAAAACTCCAAGTATGTTGTCGCTAATGAGTTTACCAGAAGGGGACGCCCCGTGGCACACAACGTCTGCAGGAGCCAGGCTGCTCAGATCCACCTCCGGCCTACTTCCAAATCCATTTACATTCATCATAGTCGATCGCATAGCGCTGGATTACTTTGTCAAAACAGGTTTTGACAGATGCCAACAAGCCATTGGGAAGTTTGTGAATTTTCCTGGAGGGCCAGTCTTGTGAAGGTTGGGCTGTGTTTTCCCAGCCCATGTCATTATACAGCATATATGGATACAGATATAAACTATATAATGCCATGGACTGGCCATCGGGAAGTTGGAAATTTTCCCGGTGGGCATTTGTGAGGTCAGACACTGATGTTGAATGAGAAGGCCTGGCTCACAGTTTAATTAATTCCAAAGGTGTTCTATCGGGTTGAGGTCAGGACTCTGTGCAGGCCAGTCAGGTTCTTCCACACCAAACTCACTTATCCATGTCTTTATGGACCTTGCTTTGTGCACTGGTGCGCAGTCATGTTGGAACAACAAGGGGCCATCTCCAAATTGTTCCCACAAAGTTGGGAGCATGAAAAATCTCTTGGTCTGCTGAAGCATTAATAGTTCCTTTCACTGGAACTAAGGGGCCGAGCTGAACTCCTGAAATACTACCTCACGCCATAATCCCCCCTCCACCAAGCTTTACACTTGGCACAATGCAGTCAGATAAGTACCATTCCCCTGGCAACCACCAAACCCAGACTCATCCATCGGATTGACAGATAGAGAAGCGCGATTCATCACTCCAGAGAACACTCTAGAATACTCTAGAGTCCAGTGGCGGCGCTTTACACCACTGCTTTCAAAACATTGCATTGCACTTGGTGATATAAGGCTTGGATGCAGCTGCTTGGCATGGAAAGTCATTCTGTGAAGCTCTCTACACTGTTCATGAGCTAATCTGAAGGCCACATGAAGTTTTGAGGTCTGTAGTGATTGACTCTGCAGAACGTTGGTGGTCTCTGTGCACTATGCGCCTTAGCATCTGCTGACCCTGAGCTGTCACTTTACTTGGCCTACCATTTCGTGGCTGAGTTGCTTTTGTTCGCAATCGCTTCCACTTATATGTTATAGTACCACTGACAGTTAACTGTGGAATATTTAGTAGTGAGGAAATTTCATGACTTGACTTGTCGCACAGGTGGCATCCTATCACGGTACCATGCTGGAATTCACTGAGCTCCTGAGAGCGACCCATTCTTTCACAAATGTTTGTAGAAGCACTTTGCATGCGTAGGTGCTTGGTTTTATACACCTGTGGTGATGGACGTGATTGGAACTCCTGAATTCAATAAATCGATTGTCCAATTACAAAAAATTCATACTGGATTAAAATCACTTCACAATTATTACTGTACAACTATAAAATTTTATACTGGATTAAAATCACTTCATAGTTAGTATCAGACTGTAAAATTCATACTGGATTAAAATCAGATATCACTCCAGGATTATTATTGAACCTTATGAAGCTTTTAATTGAAATATTATGGACTTAGGTGACACTAATCCAGTGTGACGAGAGCTTTAATGATGATCCAGCAGTTTAATTAATGAGATTAGCATCTCTAACGTGGTTTAATGTCTCTCGTGTTGCATAGTTACATTTTAGTACTATATCCGTGAATCGAGACTCGTAAGGGTTAATAAGAGATTTGACACTCACAGTTTATGCAAGAAGAGGATTCGACTTCTAGCAGAGAGGAAAAAGGGAAAAAAGACAGAGACAGAACACAAAAGCTCTTGCTCATGAATTCCAGCATGAAAAAGAAGCCAAAAAAAAGCCAAAATGACACGGAAAGGCAGCCGAAAGGTCACGATGCCCCGAAATCCTCACAGACTTCATTACAATGCTTTAGAAGACGAAACCTTCTACAGGCAGAATTCTGTCGCTTCGTTTTTCCTTTATTAAATGTTATCCCCTCGTTTTTGGGGGCTCATCTCAAAGCCGATCGTAAAAGGTTACCGGACCGCCCCGACAGGGCCAACGGGCGTCTGAGCTCTGGGCTTTATCCTGCTGCTATGAGTCAGGCTATTAGCTATTAGCGTCTATAAAGGTTAGCCTTGAAAGGAAAGAGCAGAGAGTGACATTTGTACACGTCTGAAGTCTCTGCGAGACAGAAATGTGACAAAATTCTTAGAAGAAGCTTCTTTGTCTATTGCATCTTCCTCTTTCCATCAGAGCGGCTTTTAAAACTTCCGCTCGCATTCAGCCCAGGATTTATTAGCATACGATTGATGGAGGATGGAGGGAGTGAAGGAGAGAGAGAGAGAGAGAGAGAGAGAGAGAGAGGAGAAAGTTTCAAGAAAGAAGGAAGAGGAACAGCTCAGTTCGGGTCACATTCTCTGATGGCATTATGATCAAGGCCACTTTTTATGGAGCGAGTGGGACACGGGCACTCTCAGTGTGACTGCATCTTAAAGCTTTTTAGCTTTTTACTAAGTTTCTGCTCTCTCTCTCTCTCTCTCTCTCTCTCTCTCTCATATTTTCTCTCTCTCTCTCTGTTTTATCTCTCTCTTATTTCTCTCTCACTCTCTCACTATTTCTCCTTTGTTTCTCCCACTGTTTCTGTTTTATTTCTCTCTCTTTCTTTATTTCAGTTTTTTTCTCTCTGCCTTTCTCTCTCTGTTTTACACTTTATTTTTCTTTTTGTGTCTCTTCTTTCTTTTTTCTCTTCTCTCTCTCACTCTCTCACTCTCTCTCTCTCTCTCTCTCTCTCTCTCTCTCTCTCTCTCTCTATCACTCTCTCTCTCTGCCTGAAGCTCAGTGTGTGGTGTGGATGCTCCTGTAAATAATTCAGGTCTTACAAATGGGACAGAAGGCACAGAAACAGAAAGAAACTGTATAATGAAAAAGGAGAGATATATACTCTCAGTCTCTCTCTCTCTCTCTCTCTCTCTCTCTCTCACTGCAACTTTATTGCTATGTTTTGAAGCTTCTGTCATATTCGGTATTGGTGCTTTTTGCTTTGTGGGATTGTAGTTTAGTCCAGTGATGTTTTTCCAAAGTTTATAATGCAGATGCAGGAAAAATATGACATACAGTAATAAAGTAGGGCACTGATATAATACACCCCCAACCCCCCACCCCCCCTTACCACTCACTGGCCACCACTTTATTAAAAACGCCCACCTTGTACTTACACTAACCAGGCTTTTTATTAGAAACACCTACTTTGTGCTTCCACTCACTGGCCACTTTATTACAAATACATTGATCACTGGTCAGTTTGATCACAGGACGGCTATCATCCAGACATTACTTGAGTTGTGGACCATTCTTACCATTGTGGACCATTCAGTGACACTGATATGTCTATATGGTAGAGGTGGTGTTGATGGGGTTTTTAAACACTTTATCAGAAGCATCTCTCTTAAGGCTCCACCTTGCTGCTGTCTAGACCTTCATCAGTGGTCAGTGTTTGACCACATAGACGTTCTTGGCTGGATATTATTTCAATCCCAGCAGTGACACAAAGCCCAGCAATGTGAGATTCCTCCACTAAACCTCTCTCCTTTCCACACCCTCTGGTGTGACTCTCAGCATGAGGAGGCGGCACAGGCGCCCTGAAGTTTCATTCTCCGTCCTCATCCTAAAGCACATTTACTCTCAGAAATCCACAGGAGCCTTGAGTAATCCAGCCCTCTCCTCAATCCCACAACGCTCTCCAGCTGTGTTCTCCACTCAGATTAACACTGCCTCAGTAAAAGAGAGAACAGAAGCACAAACACAGTCTCAGAGCAGCAGGATGTGAGGAGTTTCAGCTGTGGTGGGAGTTGAAACCAGCCTGGATCTCACAAACTATGTTTGCGAAATTTCAGATGGAAGTTGCGATGATGCCTAGCCTTCCCAAGGCTGGTTGTTACGGTGCTTTTGGATGTTCCTCATTAAGTCTGAAAAGTGTCACCAAACCAAAACGGCTGTTTTTTTTTGGGGTTATCATTATCAGCAGTAATAATACGCTCTGAACTTTATAATTATTTGAATGTTGTAAAGACCCATATGAGCTTGTTTTTTGGTAACACTTTATTTGAAGGCTACCTGCATACAGACTTTATAACGCATGAATATTGAATTATGAACTTTTAAAGAACTAGTTGCATAGCAATGAACATCTTATGCCATTAATCACAAGACGACATGGATGTTTTATGAAGTAAATGTAGTAAGCCTGGCATTTTAAGGGGTTGATATAAGGGTGACAGACATTTATTCTTTTTGTAACACATTAAAAACTGAACTTTTGTACTAATATATACAACTGATATAGTATTGTTATTTAGGCCTCTGCATAGCTTTATATAAGCTCCATCATATGAGAAGGACGTAGTTATAAAGTGTTATAAATTATTCAAACTGTGCATCACTTCAGTTTATGTCAGGTCCCTTATGTCAATGCAAAGTTTTATACTTCATTCGTTATTCAATACTTATTCACGTGGAATGAAGTTCTTTAGTAGGTAGCCTTCAAATGAAGTGTTCCCTTTTTTATCTTCATAAAAAATGCAATAGCTGCGTTTCACTATTAAATCTCACTGCATGATCCGGTCAGCAATATCAACAGTATGATTGGTCATCACTGAATTTATTTGCATAAAGTTCATCCAGAATGAGAAAGCAGAGAGATGACGTGCATCCAGAGTTTGATATGTCAATTTTATGTGTATATTGTCATGTCTCGCCTCATTGTGGCAATGTTCAACTAAATAAATAAGTAAATAAATGCAATAAATTAATTTTGCATGGTCTCATCAGTGATGCCTTGTACATGCTGCTCAAAATCTCAGCACCCCTAACTTAAAACAACTTCCCACATTCCAGTTATGTTACAATATTCATAATCAATACAAGACCTCCTCTTGCGAAACGTCTAGCGACCCTCTGAAGACAAACTGGTGAATTTTCTTGAATAGCTAAATAATGCATAGCGCTGATAATGTAGCCAAATAAACACATAGGGAAAGTTCAACAATCTCTGGCTCCTTCCCCCCCAGTGAGGTTACATTCCACATACTAAGAGCCAGTTTCTGTCATAGGGGCCTAGGCACTGCACCGCCCCCCCCATGCTGGACCTTGTGGGTGGTGGGCCCACATGGTCTCCCCATGTTGCCTCTTCAGGCTGAGCCCGGCCAGGTTAGCCGAGGGAGGCTACTTCCAGGCCTTGCTCCAGGGGTTGGTACCGGTGACCCTCTCCCAGGCAGGGTACATGATGGTCTGTCTGTCACGGATTCAGCTTGATGAGCGAACTCCAACTCCCAGAACACCCTGGGAGATCATGTGACTCTGGACTCTATCAGCGCTCACAATCCCCAGACTTTTAAGGAATGTCACCTGTACCTCATTAGAGCTGAGCATTTAAGCCCGGCTCTGACAAACAGTCAGTGCAAGGTATTGTTTTCTTAAACTTACTGAGCGGATCCCTTCTTGTTATTGATTGTCTTACCGTGATTTTTGACCATTTAGAATCGTGTTTTTCGACTACGTCTGTTGCTTCTCCCTTTTGGTACTTTTGCTGGTTGTGTGGATTTGTTATTGGACTCTTGGACTGCACTTTGACTACTCCCTTGTGTTTTGCCCCTTTTTTGTATCTTTGGCTGTTAGCCAACCGAATAAATAGTGGAACCTTTCATCCGCGAGCGTCTGGGCTTCTGTCACTTTGTAACACTGTGTCTATTTATCACAAAAACTATATTTTAAGAAAATGAGTTAATTATCTTGTTATCCTGAGATAACAAAGTTGTTATCTTGAAATAAAGAGTTATCTTGTTAAAAACCTTATCTTGAGATCACAAGATAATTAACTCATTATCTCAAATTAACCATCCAGCAAATTATAGCAACAGCTCATGGCCTTAACATTCTGAGTTTTTGTGTGGAGGCTTTAAAGAAGTGCTGACTGTTCTCTGATCAGTCAGACTGATTACACTTGTTAGACATTATTCACCTGAACGCTTATTAAAATGCACATGATGCTCTTCTCACTCTGCCGTGGCGACAGGTGGCCTAACAGCTTTCAGTTTAAAGAAGATGTTGTTGAGGGGTCAGTAAGGAAGCTGAAGTGTGGTCATTGGAGTTGGTATGGAGACATTGTGAGTGATGCTCAACTCTTCACTTGGTCTGAACACAAAACAAACAGTAGCTGTGTTTTCCTGGAACAAAGCCTTTCTTGTTTTCTTTCATTTTCCCGTCCTCCCTCTATCCTCTGCTGGTCTACCGGGAACTTTTGGCAGTCGTGGTGGCTGGGCTGCTTTTTCTGTCCAGCCGAAATGTCATCGCTAATATTGACTCATTAAAGCATGAAAGTTTAATAAGCTTTCTGGGAGAGACTGAAAAAGAGCCGGCTGCGCTTTGAAGGAGTATTAGGTCTAACTGTTTCACTGTTTTCTATTATCTCTCTTTCCTTCTCTCTCTCTTTCCCTCTTTCTTTCCTTCTCTCTCTCTCTCTCTCTCTCTCTTTCTCCTTCTTTCTCTCGCTCTCTTTTTCTCTTCCCTCTTTCAATCTCTTTCTCTCATTTCATTGATTTCCTTTTTTGACTCTTTATATTTCATCTTTCTTTCTCTCTCTCTCTCCATCTCTGTCTCTATCTCTAGCTCATTCACGCTTTCAGAATTTTATCTCTGTCATCCTCAGTCTGTCTCTAGTTATCTTTTTTCCCTTTTCCACTTTCTCTTTTCTCTCTGCCTTTCTATGTTTCTTCTTATCCCTCTCTGCCATCTCACTTCTCACTCACTCTTTCTCTGTCTCTGTCTCTCTCTCTCTCTCTCTTTCTCTCTCGCACACACACACACACTTCATCCCTTTCATCTTTCTCTTTCACCCTTTGCTTTCCCTTTTTTCAATTTTCTTAGTCTTTCTATATCACTTCCCATTCACTCTTTTACTTTTCTCTTTCCTTCTTATTCCTCTATCTCTCATCCTACACTCTCTCTTAGAAATGCGATTAAAGCCTTTTTTTATTCAGTGTTCTTATTTTGTTGTAATCTGAGACACTGTTGCTTCTTGTTTCTTTTTTTCTTTTCTTCCTGTCGTCTCTCTTTTCTCTCCTGCCAGTTTGTGATTGATGGCTTTGCTAGTGTGCTGTGCAGTTCATTATTTTGATTCGCAATCTCTCTGCCTGAGTGTGTACTCTGTGTGCATGTGTGTGTGTGTGTGTGTGTGTGTGTGTGTGTGTGTGTGTAAGGTTCATTACTGAGATTCTGCATGTGTTGGATGTGGGCCACGTCAAAGAGACAGTGTGTGAGGAATTTAAAATCGGAAAGAAGGAAGCAAATCAGAAACGCCGCGGAGCAAATAAAATCATACGAATAAATTCAACTCAAATGACCTCACAGTTCAGACAGTGGAAACAAAAAGAAAGAAACTTCATGTCCCACAAAAATGGACAGAAATACAGACACGATTCAGGCTTTAAAATTACTACTGCTTTTAGATATGAAGCTATTTTTGGATCAAAGTTTACAAGCTATAAAACTACACACACTGGTCACTCATTAGAAACTCCCACCTTGC
This sequence comes from Pygocentrus nattereri, assembly GCF_015220715.1. NCBI lineage: Eukaryota > Metazoa > Chordata > Actinopteri > Characiformes > Serrasalmidae > Pygocentrus > Pygocentrus nattereri. The sequence goes on along the minus strand of NC_051219.1, from coordinate 25,003,280 downwards.
CTTTCCATGTTGTGGCCACATTATTGGAAACACCCATGTTGTGCTTCCACAAAATGGGCACTTTATTAGAAACACTTTTCTTGGACTTCCTATTCCTGGTTACTTTATTAGAAACACCCACATCGTTCTTCCACTCACTGCCCACTTTATTAGAAACACCTATCTTGTACTTACACTCACTGGCCACTTTAATATATACACTAACCTTGTGTTTCCACTCACTGGCCACTTTATTAGGCCCACCTTGTACTTCCACTAAGAAGCTATAAGGTTTCTAAAAAGTGGCCAGACCATGTGTGGTATGCCATCATGAGACTCAAGCTACTGCATCATAGTGAGTCTACTGGAGCTTTCTAGCCTCTGCTCCAACTTTTGTTTGAAAAACTTGAACATCCTCCATATGAATGGGATGTATTTTGGGAAATGCTGTTGTGTTCTTTTGGATGGAATTCTGTTTTTTCTTTTTGGCACTTTAACATCCTGCTAGCCTTTTGTCTGAACTGTATTTTCATTGCAACTGAGAATTTGGACTAAAGCTTTCTCTCTAGAAATGCTTGCAGTTCTCTGTCCTTGACGCTATTTTCCAAAGAACTGAAGTCCGTGCTAATGATGAATGATGAATGAAGCTCCTCTGACATTGTTCATGCAACCTTGCTCAGCCTTTTTAGGAAGAAAAAAAAAGACGTCCAGTTTGTGTGCAGGATTAGCCACAGGGCTAACCATCCATAGCACCGATGTCTGTCTCAAGAGCATCACTACTGTTTTATTGATTCTAAGCTTTATGCTTGCACAGTTATGAATTGCCCAGACAATATTTTCTTTAATTTAGATTTCATAAATTCAACCTTGCCCATATCTCATAGGCTTTTTCAATCATTCACTTCTTTTACCATAAAATACAATGAAATGCCTAGAAGCTTCTTTCCATCATCTCAGATACATCCATTAAAATACATGCAAAGTGAAACAAAAGTGATGTAGAACAGACTTTAGGCTATTCAGAATGTTTTTTCATATACTCTTGTAATCCCAATTCCAATGAATTTGGGACGTTGTGTAAAACATAAATAAACAGGATACGATGATTTGCAAATCCTTTTCAACCTATATTCAATTGAATACACTACAAAAACAAGATATTTAATGTTCAAACGGATAAACTTTATTGTTTTTTGCAAATATTCACTCATTTTGAATTTGATGCCTGCAACACAATCCAAAGAAGTTGGGACAGGGGCAGCAAAAAACTGGGAAAGTTGAGGAATGCTCAAAAAACACCTGTTTGGAACATTCCACAGGTGAACAGGTTAATTGGAAACAGGTGAGTGTCATGATCGGGTATAAAGGGAGCATCCCTGAAAGGCTCAGTCGTTCACAAGCAAGGATGGGGTGAGGTTCACCACTGAGGTTCAACTGCGTGAGCAAATAGTCCAACAGTTTAAGAACAACGTTTCTCAACTGACATCATTCTGTAACGGATATTACCACATGGGCTCAGGAACACTTCAGAAAACCACTGTCAGTGAACACAGTTCGTCACTCCATCTACAAGTGCAAGTTAAAACTCTGCCATGCAAAGTGAAAGCCATATATCAACAACACCCAGAAACACTGCCGGCTTCTCTGGGCCTGAGCTCCTCTGAGATGGACTGACGAGTGCACATTTCAAATTGTTTTTGGAAATCATGGACGTTGTGTCCTCCGGGCCGAAGAGGAAAAAGACTGCCCAGATTGTTATCAGCGCAAAGTTCAAACGCCAACATCTCTGATGGTATGGGGGTGTGTTAGTGCCCATGGCATGGGTAACTTGCACATCTGTGAAGGCACCATTAACGCTGAAAGGTACATACAGGTTTTGGAGCAACATATGCTGCCATCCAAGCAACGTCTTCTTCAGGGACGTCCTGCTTATTTCAGCAAGACAACACCAAGCCACATTCTGCACGTGTTACAACAGCGTGGCTTCGTAGTAAAAGAGTGCGGGTACTAGACTGACCTGCCTGCAGTCCAGACCTGACTCCCATTGAAAATGTGTGGCACTTTATGAAGCACAAAATATGACAGCAGAGACCCTGGCCAGGTCAGCAACTGAAGTTGTACATCAAACAAGAATGGGAAAGAATTCCAAATACAAAGCTTCAACAATTAGTGTCCTCAGTTCCCAAATGCTTGTTGAGTGTTGATAAAAGGAAAAGGTGATGTAACACAGTGGTAAACATGCCCCTGTCCCAACTTCTTTGGAACGTGTTGCAGGCATCAAAATTCAAAATGAGTGAGTTTATCCGTTTGAACATTAAATATCTTGTCTTTGTAGTGTATTCAATTCAAATATAGGTTGAAAAGGATTAGCAAATCATCGTATTCTGTTTTTATTTCTGTTTTACACAACAAACAATCTTTTCTCTTTATTTTGCACAATCTTTAAAGAAAAAGCCAAACTATACATTATTTACATTTGACTGACCCTTTTATTTCAAATAAAGGACATCGAACAATATAGTCAATACAAGCAGATTTAAAATAGAACGAGTGTCAGGCTTTGTGCAGATGTAAATTTAAGTGTCGTGACTATGGAAATGATAGCCCATGCCATGTGAATAAGTAATGCTGCCGAAAGAGAGCATATAAATACAAAATAAAGTTGGTCCAAGTACTGAGCCCTATGGAACACCATTACAATAGTTGGGGCTTATAAGTTTATGTTACCACCCACTTTTACCCCAAGATTTCTCATGATTGTCCACAGGTTTTCTTGTTATGAGGTCACTTTTTGGCCTGCATGACTATTTTTGAATAATGTAAATATTTTTATTTAGATTTTATTTCTTCCATGAGCCTGCTGCTAGAGTTAGGCAATATGACAATATTGACACTGAAAATGACATTATTGTACAAAACAAGTAAATATACAGTATTTCCTCTAACTTGACAAACTTATTAACTCTCAGTAACTTTGAACAATTAGCTATCTTCGTAAGCTATCCCTAAATAGCCAATGTTAGCATTAACAGCTATTTACTTACTGGTCTAGAAGAATTGATGCGAGTTCATCATCATGAGCTCCAGGGGTGGAAAGTGTTGCTAACGCTAACTTTTGTTTTGCTTTTATTAATGTCACTTCTTTTCTTTGCTGCTTAAGATGGTTCCTTACCGGTAGTGGTCAGTGATGATGATAATGGTTGCTTGCCAAGCCATTGTTGAGTCTACTGCAACTTTCATTGGCTGCTGTCCCTAAGGTGTCTCACTGGGGCAGGACCTTCAACATGATTGACAAAAGTTTAGAATATTGTCTCAGGGCAGTGCTGTTTCTTCATCTTCTCATGTTGGATTGATGACAGACTCAGCACTACAGTGACTCACTGTTGCCACTCGAGTGGTACAAAGTGGTATTACAAGACAGGACAGGCCTGGGCTTGTTGGTTTGAATGCTATCTTTGGCATAATGTCTTCACATTCGTTATTTTTGGGATTTTTTTAGCTAAAATCTTACAAATGTCACCTTTAAAAGCCACAAACTGCATGTTTGATTGCAAAGACAGCATCGTTAGCCCTGTTTAATATTACCAAGTACTAACTTAGTGACTGCAGTGCTTTCAATAGTACATTGCATTGCATGAAAACTCATTGCATCAGAATGCAGGCTGCCCCCTAGTGTTGTGGAGATCAATGTCTATACATAGTTGATAGTTTTGACAACTGTCAATGTTCCATGAAGTGAGTTGACTAACATTTTAGTCTGAGTCAAACCTATCGACTTAAATTCTCATCCCTCCAGCTGACCCCATCCTTGAAATTCCACCCCCTCTCTCTCTCTCTCTTTCTCACTCTTTTTCACTTTCTGCCCTTTTTTAAATAAGATAAGGCCTAATCAGAAAGAGATAAACAGAACATTACAGACAGAGAGAGGGAGAAAGGGTAAGGAAAGAGAGAGAGATAAGGACAACATAGAGAAAAGGGGGAGGGGGTGGAGGGAGAAAGATCAAGAAGTACAAAGGAGAAAGGAAAGAAATATCAGAGAAAAAGTATCAGACAGATAGTGAGAGAGAGAGAGAGAGAGAGAGAGAGAGAGAGAGACAGGAAGAAGAGACAGAAACAGGGAAGAGCAAGAGGGTGAGAGAAATCATTTTGAAGAGAGAGAGAGAGAGAGAGAGAGAGAGAGAGAGAGAAATGGGAAGAAGAGACAGAAACAGGGAAGAGCAAGAGGGTGAGAGAAAGCATTTTGAAGAGAGAGAGAGAGGGGGGGGGGGACAAGAATGAGAACGAAAGGGAAAGGAGAGAGAAACAGAATGAGGGAGACAGAGAAATATAGACTGAAGAGAGAAACAGCTGGACGTTAGCCGTGTGTATTATTGATAGCTGCTGTGTGCTCTCAGTTTCTCATGTTCTCTCAGTTTCTCTGTGTTTTCTATGTTTTCTGTGTGGTGAGCTCATAATAAACAAAATTTTGTCTTTTGTCCTTTTGTACTGTTCCAGTAAAAAAAATTAAGATCCTAAACATTTAATTTATGAATTATTAATACAGTATATAAATTAAGGTATGACTTCACCCCAAAATCCTGCATAACTGACACAAAATGTCATTGGCATTCACGCTGAATGCTAACGCTGCCACTCAGTGGGCATGACCACACTGACCCCTGCCATCACAAGCACACCGTCTATAATTTGCTCTTTTTGTCCCTAATATTGAGCCCATAGTGATGCCACAGCCATCCATCAGTGAGTTCTCTGAATGATGCTATACTCTTTAAAAAGATGGTTTTTCAAAAGTCTGTTAATAACGTCATTAGTTCTATATAGAACCGCGAATGCTTAGTTCTCCATACAAAGATCCATTCATGCATGCAAATGGTTCTTTGAGTGTTCATGGTTCTATATAGAACCATTGTCTTTACTAAAGAAACCATGAAGGACCATTGTCTTTTAAGTGTAACCCAGTGCAGCATCTGTCGTAACATCATTAGCCATTCGCGTGTTGAGCTGTGATGGTGTGGTAGAGGCAGGTTGAGAAGATGTGTTGTAGAGCTTCACACGTCTCAGAGAAACAATTGGCAAAATTAAACTGAAGAGAAGATCAGAAAACTGGAAAAAAAAATAAGCACACAATGTGAAAGAATTACTTTATTCATAGCAGATCAGGTCACCGCTGTGTGGTGGGTTAAACAGCTGAATGATCCTGTTCTGTGTGTGTTTCAATTGTATGTTGTCATATCCACATCCACATATCCACATAATCAGAGCCACATTGTTCTCCCGTGTCACTCTTTTTCTTCTTTTTTTTACTCAAAATTTCTCTTAGAAAGGTTTTCACAAACTAATACCTAACACACACTTATACAACCTCTCTCTCTTGTTATCTATCTATCT